>NC_133139.1:83104324-83273892 GCF_048418815.1 Hemitrygon akajei
CAATGAGCCATCTTGGAACATATCCATGAAGGAATAAACTCCTTTATTCCTCCAAAGAAGAAAGGTAGGATCACTTAATGAAGATTTAAATGAATATTTTGGATAAATTAAACTGAAAAGTTTAGATCTTTTAAGATTGATAAAATTACGGAACTGGAACCAAATTCAGAATGACTGCTTAATTGCAGGGTATAAATTTAAATCATTAATTTTGGCCAGTTGTACAGGTAGAGAAGCTCCTAATTACAAGGTTAAGTGAAACAGTTTCACAGCATTCAATTCCAAACCAGCCCAAGGTGGTCGTTCCTTTTTATAAGTCCAATATAACCAAAAACACATATAACATATATTAATAGCCCAGTAATACATTCTTAAATTAGGCAAAGCAAGACCTCCATCCTTTTTTAATTTTTGTAAATGATATTTACCAATTCTTGGTCTTTTATTATTGCAAACAAAAGATGAAATAATAGAGTCAAACTGATCAAAAAACTTCTTAGTTAAAAAAATAGGAATATTTTGAAATACATATAAATATTTTGGTAAAATCATCATTTTAATTGCCTGAATTCTGCTGGCTAATGAAAGTGTAAGTAGATTCCATCTTCAATATAATTGCTTCATAAAATCCACTAAAGGAAGCAAACTAGCTTTATAAAGGTCTTTATGATTTTTAGTAATAATAATACCTAAATAATTAAAAGAGTCCGTAACTCTAAAAGTAATGTCATCATATATAGAAGCAGAATCATTTAGGGGAAATAATTCACTTTTATGAAGGTTTAGTTCAAATCCCAAAAACTTTCCAAATTCATTAAATAGTTTCAATAAACTAGGAATGGATTCTTCAGGATTCAAAATATAAGCTAAGAGATTAGTAAACACAAAGTACACTGCAGAAACTGTGGTCAAATCAACACATACTAACAAGCTGGATGAACTCAGCAGGTCGGGCAGCATCCATTGAAATGAGCAGTCAACATTTTGGGCTGAGACCCTTTGTCAGATCCTCGGACCCTGTGAAGGGTCTCGGCCTGAAACGTTGACTGCTCATTTCAGCGGATGCTGCCCGACCTGCTGAGTTCATCCAGCTTGTTTGTATGCGTTGATAAACTAAGAGGATGAATATATAACATTTAACAGTCTCTGAATATTAGAGAAGGAATAACGGCCCTTTACAAAATCTGTTTAGTCTTGCGAGATAATTTTAGCAGGAAAATTCTCCAGCCGATTAGCCATTATTTTTGAAAGAATTTTAGCATCTACATTTAATGATGAAATATGTCTATATGAAGCACAGTCAGTAGGGTCTTTATCTTTCTTAAGAATTAAAGAAATAGAAGCTTCATAAAATGTGGGAGCTAACTCTTCTATCAAAAAAGAATCTTCAAGCATTTCCAACATATATGGAGAAAGCAATTTTTCAAAATTTTTAAATAAAATCTGACATAACAACCATCCAGTCCATGAGCTTTACTGGATTGCATTGAAAAATTGGCTTTCTGAATTTCATTTTCAGTAATAGGAGCATCAAGAGTTTGTAGATCTTCAACAGAAATTCGAGGAAAATTGATCTTTTGTAAAAAGGCATTCATTTCAGAAGAATCAACTGGAAACAGATTTATAAAGTTCAATGTAAAAGTCTTGAAAAACTTTATTCATATCTTCATAATTACATGCTAAACTACCATCTCCCTTATGAATTTATGAAATGTGTCTTTTAGCTCTAGCAGCTTTTCATTGAGATGCTAATAGCTTATTATTTTATCAGCAAACACTTAAAATTGACTTTTCAATTTAAGCAAATTTCTATCAATAGGATGTTAATAATAAATTATATTGTGATTGGAGTTCAATGGTTGTTTGAAAAAATCAATGTTAGGAGAGATTGCATAAATATTATCCAAGTCTTTAATTTGTTTTGAAATCTTATCTAACTCTGTTTTTGTCTGTTTCTTAAGCTTAGATTATCTCTTAAGGAGATTATCTGACTGGGCAAAAATATCTTTAAATGTATCCCATATAATCAATTTCAACACATCTCCCGTATTATTAAAAAGAAAAAAATCTTTTATCTGTGTCTCAATAAATTTGACAAAGTCCGAACTTCGTAATAAATTTTCTGGAAAACACCAAGGCAAATTTACGATAACAACATCATTCAATTCAAAAGCTAAGCTTAAAGGCACATGATTCGAGAGAATGATAGCATCATATTCACAATTCTGTACTTTGGACAAAAATCAGAGATCAACTATAAAATAATCAGTTCTCAAATGCATACAGACTTTTTCTAAGACTGGAAGTCATACATCAGGGGTTCACAACCTAGGGTCCACAGACTCCTTGCCTTATGGTATTGGTCCATGGCAAGAAAAAAATTGGGAACCCTTGTCAAAGAGTGAGAGATCCACCTGAGGGAGAACTTCTTCACTCAGAGGGTATGGAATGTAGAACAAGCTGCCAGTGGAAATAATAGATGCAGGTTGAATTGCAAAGTTGCAGAGAAGTTTAGATAGGTATTGGAGGGCTGTGGAGGGCTGTGGAGGGCTATGAGTTGGAGGGGGTAGATGGGATAAGGCACCAAATCAAGCCAACATGTACTGGAAGGGCCAAAGACCCTCATTCTGTGCTGTAATGTATATATGTTGTTTAATTAGGGATTCTTGTTCATTAAATAATTAATTACAAGTTGTGTGTATAATTACGTCAATCACACTTGTCATCACACTACCATGTGATATGTGTGTCCTTTGCTTAAGGGAAATGCGAAGTTACACACATATTCCCGGACACTTGCAACTTCTTTGAATTAGTTTAATGTTCTGAAGCTACAAAACTTAACGATGGTGATGAGGATGGGATCATAGTGTGTGAGTACAGCATCTGATGTCACCATTTCCCTTACCTTTTTGAAAGCCACCTCACACTGCTTTGTCCATTGCCATTTCTTCTCGATCTATAGGAATGAGTTCAAGAGGTGGAGCAGGTTTGGCAGGAACCTGTTATAGTCGCTTACAAATCCTAAAAAGGACCGGAACCATGACGCGTCTTTTGGCCTTGGGCCATCCATCAGTGGGTTAAATCGGGGGGGTTGCTGGGTGATGTGGCTGAAAAGGCCAGAAGGACCTGTCCCGTTCTGTATCTCAATAAATCAAAAATAGACAGTGAGAAACGTCTGCAGAACCCTGTGGGTGTTGGACATTGTGCCTGATGTGTGATCAAGCACACTGGACTGAGACATGGCTTCAGTTGCTTCCAACACCAGGCACTGTGTGAAAAGATTCTTCTTACCAACATTGATGTTTAATCGTGCTTCACCGACAAAATATATTTTTTCAAAATATACATTCACTTTATTAAAATTTACTTATACAAACGTGTTGACTAGAAACACCCTTTTATGTCAGTATCGACAATGTTGCTGAGCGGTAGGAACATGAATACCAGTGCTGAAATATTGTCTGCACAAGACATGGTTTATGGGTGTCTATGTAATATAACACACAGTAAATATCAGTCAGCGGCTGCAACAAAAGCTTAAAAATATGACAGTGAAACACGTACTTGTACACAAATTGTGTACAGTTCTGGTCACCGAATTATAGGAAAGATATCAATAAATTAGAGAGAGTGCAGAGACGATTTACTAGGATGTTACCTGGGTTTCAGCACTTAAGTTACAGAGAGAGGTTGAACAAGTTAGGTCTCTATTCATCGGAGCGTAGAAGGTTGAGGGGGGATTTGATCGAGGTATTTAAAATGTTGAGAGGGATAGATAGAGTTGATGTGAATAGGCTGTTTCCATTGAGAGTAGGGGAGATTCAAACGAGAGGACATGATTTGAGAGTTAGGGGGCAAAAGTTTAAGGGAAACACGAGGGGGTATTTCTTTACTCAGAGAGTGATAGCTGTGTGGAATGAGCTTCCTGTAGAAGTAGTAGAGGCCAGTTCAGTTGTGTCATTTAAGGTAAAATTGGATAGGTATATGGACAGGAAAGGAGTGGAGGGTTATGGGCTGAGTGCGGGTAGGTGGGACTAGGTGAGATTAAGAGTTCAGCACGGACTAGGAGGGCCGGAATGGCCTGTTTCCGTGCTGTGATTGTTATATGTTATATAGTTTATATGGTACTGATATACTGTAACAGAAACAGTTTAGAATACAGTATAAAGTATCTGCAATTCGATTGAGTCCACAATGTAGTTACGTAATGTCAGAAAGCTCAAGGCAGGGAAAAGTACTGAGCCTGATTATTTAGATTTCAGAAACAGAACTGGGTGAGTCCAAAACTGAGTCAGAATGTAATGTGAAAAGTAATTTAGCAAAAATTAGGAGCTACAGGAATAAAATGGACATCTGACAGTTAATTTATCACATTGGTGTACAGTACTGGTGGGGACAGGTCTAATTCTGTAACACTGGGGTATGGTAATGATGGGGTAGGGTCTGTAATTGTGTAACACTGGGGTACGGTAATGAAGGAGAAGGGTCTGTAATTGTGTAACACTGGGTACAGTACTGGTGGGGGTGTGTTTGTCACTGTTTAACACTGGTATATAACATTCCACACTCTGCCAGATTCTGCTCCAACTCCACTCATACCACTGGCTCCCACCCTGGGGTTCACGGACCCCTCAGTTAATGGTAGGGGTCCATGGTATCAAAAAGGTTGGGAACACCTGACTGATAGGTTGCATAGTGGGCTGTATCTCACTGAGTCAGTGTACAGGAAGGAGACAGATAGACAAATAACTGAGTCAGTATGCAGGAAGGAGACAGATAGGCAACAACCTTTCCCAGTGCAGGAAACACCAAAGAGCTGCTCATTGACTTTTAGGAGGTCTGGGTGGGGGTTGAGGGGTGGTGGGTAGTGTGGTGCACTCACACCTGTCTGCACAAACGGTGATGGAGACTGTTAAGAACTTCAAGTTCCTCGCAGTGCGGATGAGCCTCTCCTTGCCCATCCTCACAGATCCCATGGCCAGGAAATGTCACCAATGCCTCTACTTCCCCCGAGGCTAAACAAAGTAGATATGTCCCCGTTGACACTGACCGATTTTTAATTGATGCATCATGGGAAGCAGCCTCTCTCGGCTTGGTACGACAACTGCTCTGCCCGTCAACACAAGAAACTGCAGAGTGTGTGGACACAGCTCAGCACATCATGGAAACCAGCCTCCCTTTCAGAGACTCTGTCTACACGTCCCCCTCCCTGAAGAAAGCAACTGGCATCATCAAAGACCCCTCCCACCCTGGACATTCTCTCTTCTCCCCTCTCCATATGGGCCGGAGATACAAGAGTCTGAAAGCACAGAGCAGCAGGCTCAGGGACTGCTTCTACCCCGCTGTTATAAGTACAATAGACTCTTGACTTCACAACCTGCCTTGTTATGCTCTTGTACCTTATTTTCTGCCTGCACTGCACCCACTGTCACTGTTACACGTTACTCTGCATTCTGATATTGTTTTCCCTTGTACTACCTCAGTGCATCGTGTGGTGAATTGATCTATACGCACAGTCAGCAAGACAAGCTTTTCACTGTATCTCTCTACATACGATACTGCCCTCATTCCAATTCCAGTTCCAGAGCACGAGGCCTCTGGCAGTAACCACAATTTCAATGGACTCTCAGAACTATTCTGGCTGCAAGACTATTTGAAATACTCTCCTTCCCAGATCTGACCTTGTTCTAGATGCAGAGCATGAACGGTAGTCAAGTGTTTAAGAAGGCTGGACAAATATATGCCAATATTTATGCACATTTGACACCATCTCTCTACTTTGAACTTTATTTTTATATTTGTCTTTAGTTGCTTGTCACACCGACACACCACAGCAAATTCCTAATTGTATAGGACAAATAAAATTGATTCTCTCTTTATTATGATATTTCTTTATAATGGATATCAATTTGCACTTCAGGTAAAAGGAATTTTCCCTCCACCCCCCACCTCCTCTTCTTCTGTTCCCCACTCTGACTCCTTAGCTCTTCTCACCTGGTCCTCCTCTTTCCCTTTCTCCTTTGATCCACTCTCCAGCCCGTTACCTTTCCCACCTGCCTTCACATCTCATTTTCAGGCTATCCTGCTTCCCCTCACCCTACCATTTAATGCTGTTGTCTTCCCCCTTCCTTTCCAGTCCTGATGAAGGATCTCGGCCTGAAACGTTGAGTGTTTATTCATTTCCAGAGGTGCTGTGGGACTTGCTGTGTTCCTCCTAAATGTTTCTGTGTTGCTTACGATATATCCCTGCTTGTTGACTGTGTGAAATGAGAAATGTTAGCCCTGAGAATTGTGTACAGCCAGCTTTTACGGAGAAACTGACCAGTTTTTTCCATATTTTTCTGAATGATTTAGAGAAAAAAAGTTAATTTGTGAAGATTGTAAATACAACTCTCCACAAACAGGTGGTGCACCACTAACCACTAGAGGTTAGAAGAACCCATCTCAATGTGAGAGGAATCAGGATGGCTGCACTTTCTAAAAATGGAAGAATATGCAACGAGAGGCAAAGTTTCGGGGTGAGTGGGTGGTCATTCGGGACTGAATTAGGGAGGAATTTCTTCTCTCCAGCTGTAAATTGACGGAATTCTTCATGCACAGGTTGTGGATGCGCCATCACTAAATATATTCGATGGAATTCGGTCTGGGTAGGATTAGAACACAAATTTATTTAGGAGTGCACTCGGCCAGAACGCCCCTGACTTCTATTTATAACACTCCCAGAACCGTACATCGATGGACATCAGGGGATGCTAAACAAGAGAGAGACACCGTGTGGTCGGGGCCGGGAACTGCAGAGTTTAACACTGAAGGCAGCTGCAAGCACAGCTCCCCCTAGTGCAGGGATGAATCAGCAATGGACAGCCAGAAAGTCCTCGGGGAGTTGTGTCACTGGAGGAGATTACAGGGATAGAAAGTGATCGGATATCGACTATTTAAACAAGAGGATGAGAATGCTGCAAAAGGTATTTTCTCACATTTTATCCACTTGTAACAGAATATAAAGACAATATTTGTGTCATTTATGCAAATAGTTACCACGGAAGTAGATGTTTGCAACACGTGAACAAGTCTGTGATCCAACGGTAATTTCCATGAGCGGGACGGAAAGTTGCCGGGCTCAAATGCTCTTACTGCTGAATTAGCCCCGATGGCCATGTTCAGGTGGTGACTCCATCTTTGTAGAAATCCAAATCAACTTTTTGATGAATTGATTCAAAAACAGCCCGGAATTCAACACTCTTGGGAGTGAAGTGTCCTTGCATTTAGCACAGTATATGTTGCCGATGGACTGTAGTATTGGAATCAGCAGAGTCCCTCAATAACAATAGTCATTAAATTATTGTTTTATCTGTGCAGAATTGATCGATGTAACACCATTTATATTAGTCTGTGAGTGGTTATTGTTTAGAACTTTGTCTGAATTCACTTCTTTTAAAGGAAAAGATACCTGATCATTCCCAGAAGGGATTTCCTGATTTTTGTGGGGTACTGCATTCATGACCTTGTAATGCCCTGTTTTCCGAGCCCTGTTTATTCGGACGTAGGCGACTACCAGCAAGAGTAACGGTATTACGATGGCTAGCGAGATAATCAGCGCCATCTTCCAATCATCACCTGGGGAACATGCACAAAAGCCATGACACAATCATTAACTGTCTCAGGCAAATACATCAATACCTTCTGAAAATCCCACAATGTTGTACATTTCATGGACATTACTGGTTTATCTCCCATGCTTCCTCATTTTCTAAAAAAACACATACTACACAACAAACATTTTGACATCACAATCATTCTTGCCAAATTTCACCCAGCAAGTCCTAGAAACAAACACAAGGCAATGCCATAATCTGCTTTAATAACGCTGGTTGAGGAGCAAACAGTGACCAGGATCCCACTGGAATGCATCTGCTCTTCTTGGAGTTTGTCATTTTGTTTGCAAAGTTTCAAAGGTCCAAAGGCCCAATTTATTGTCAGAGAAATGCATGCAATATACTATCTGAAGTGCTTTTTCTTTGCAAACATCCACGAAAACAGAGAAGTGCCCGAAAGAATGAATGACAGTTAAACGTGAGAACCCCAAAGTCCTACCTCCCAGCTCCACCTCCTGAACGTCAGTGGCAGCAAGCAATGATCCCCCTCCACCCCCCCAGCAAAAAAAAGCAGGCTGTTTAATTCCTCGGCTGAAAGGCAGCACCTCAGAGAGTGCTCCCTCGGGTTGGAAGCCCGTGATGAGCTGTGTGCCCAGGGTTCAGAGTGAGGCCCGTCGCTATTTGGTTGAGAACATACAGGGACATGTTTAGAAAGCTTGCAGATGACAAGAGGCACAGCTGGTTATAGACAGTGAAGATGGTTATCAGGAATTGCAGAGAGATCTTGATCAGCTATGCAAGTAAACAGAGGAATAGCAAATGGAGTTTAATTCTGATATGGTGGCAAGTTAACATAGTGGTTAGCACAGCTTTACAGGACCAGCGACCCAGGTTCAACTGTCTCTATGGAGATTGCATGGAGTTCCTCCCACTGTCCAAAGACGTACCAGCTGGTAGGTTAATTGGTCATTGCAAACTGTCCCGTGATTGGGCTCGGGTTAAATCGGGGGTTGCTAGGCGCCGCAGCTCGAAGGGCCGGAAAGGACTGTCCCGTGCTGGAACTCAATTGATCAATCAGTGCGAGGTGTTGCATTTTGGAAAGTGAAATCAGTGTAGGACTTTTCACAGTGAACGGCAGAGCCCTGGGGTGTGCTGTGGAACAGAGAGATCCAGAGATCTCAGTTCCGTTAAAGTGGTGTCACAGGCAGACGGTATGGGGACAAAGGCTTCTTCAGTCAGAGCATCGAGGGTAGCAGCTGTACAGGATGTCAGTGGGGCCACATTTGGAATAGTGTTCCCTTCTGCTTGTCCTTTCGTATGAAAGATGTTGCCACCCTCACCCGCATCTCCTGCATTTTCCGACCATCTGTGCTCACTCCATCGTCCCACCACCTTAACAGTGATCGAGGTCCTCTTGTCCTTACCTACAACCCCGTGAGTCTCTGCATCCAACACATCATTCTCATCAATGTCCACCATCTCAAAGGATTCTACAACTAAACATATCTTTACCTCCTCACTCTCTCTGCAGAGATCACTCCCTCAGTAATTCCCTCATTTTTCTCTCCTCGTTAAACTTTCTCCTGGCACGTATCCCTGCAAAGTGCTAGAGCTGCCCATTCACGTCCTCCTTCATGTCCGTTCAGGGCCCCAGACAGTCCTTCCAGGTGAGGCAACACGTCCCCTGTGAATCTACTGGGTTGTCTATTGTGTCCGGTGCTCCCAATGTGGCCTCTTCTACATTGATGAGATCCACCGTTCATCAGGGGACAGCTTTGTCGAGCACCTCCACTCCATCTACCAAAACATTTTAATTCTGACTCCCATTCATGTCCATCCATGGTCTACTTTGTACCAAGATGAGGCCACCCTCAGGGTGAAGGAACATCACCTTGTATTCCCCCTGGGTAGCCTCCAACCTGATGGCATAAATCTCGAATTCTCCTTTCAGTTCAAAAAGAATTCCCTTCCACTTTCCTCTTTTGCTATTCCCTCCTGAGAGCTGTTACCTCTTCTGACTTGCCTATCAGCTCCCCTTGGGTCCCCTCCTCATTCCCTTTCTCCTGCGGTCCACAATCTTCTATCGGATTCCTTCCTCTCCAGTCCTTCATCTTTCCCATCCACCTAGCTTCACCTATCACCTTCTAGCTATCCCTCCCCTCCACCCACAGTTTTAGTCTGGTGTCTTCCCCCTTCGTTCTCAGTCCTGAGGAAGGATGTCAGCCCGAAACGTAGACGGGTACAAACAGTCAAGGGCCATTTACACAGCAGCACTGTTTGAGGCAGAGATCTCAAAGCAAAACAGTACAGATGCTGGAAATCGGAAATAAAAACACAGGAATAGGAGTACTTGGCAGTAAACAGGGTTAACCTTCCAGACCAATGACCATTCATTAGATCCGACTTGAAGCTCTGTTTCTCTCTTCCAAGATGCTGCTGGACCTGCTGAGTATCCCAACATTTTCTTTCTTCATTACTCTTAAAGGTAGTTTGCCTATTTCAACACACACAAAATGTGGGAGGAACTCAACAGGCCAGGCAGCATCTATGGAAAAGAGTAAACAGTCAAGGTTTCGGACAGAGACCCTTCAGCAGGACTCACGAAGGGACATCACGTTGGGTCCTGGCCCGAAACATCAACTGTTTACTCTTCCATGGATGCTGCCTGGCCTGCTGAGTTCCTCCAGAACTTTGTTAGTGTTGCTTTGGATTTCCAGCATCTACAGACTTGCTTGTTTTTGCCCATTTGCTCCTTTGCTGTTAGTGTGCAGAGGAATAGGGGAAAATAATGAATAACAGGACGTCAATCTCAGGAACCAGACAGAAGCTCAGTTTAACACTCCACCTGACAGCTGGTATGTCTGAGACTGCTTTCTCAGTACTGCACAGGACACTAGCCTGGTTTTAATGCCCAAGTTACTTGAGAGGGATTGAACCGCTAATCTCCTGACTCGAGGCAGGAGTACCATCCAACGAGCCACGCACGGTCTGATGTAGAGAGAAACTGTACACCTTTGTTAATCCTGGGCATGTCATAACTCTCAGCATTTACTCGTGATCACACGGGGATGATATCTCGGCTCTGAAAGGGTTAATTATTTATTTTCTCATCCATGCACTGTGACCAAGGTAACTAACTGACCTTCCATCTTGATTTCCACTTGCTCCTCATCTGTTCCAAGTTCATTGCTGGCTCTACACTTGTAAATTCCTTTGTGTTCTGATGTTGCCTGGGAAATGTGGAGAACCCCAGGACTGCCGGGAAATGTGGAGAACCCTTTGACGCCCTGACCGGGCTTTTCCCATTCCAGTGTTACTTGGGGGTTTCCAATGGAGTGACAGGTCATTGTAACTTCATCATCTTCTCTGATGAAGACTGTAAGCCCGGACACGGTTTTGTTATTTACTGATATAGTTGTGTTTCGTGGTTTATCTGGAAAAGAGTGAAAAGAGTGAAATTAACCAGCCCCTCCCATAGGACACAGAACAGGGTGGGCCCTTTGTCCCATGATGTTGTACTGACCTTTATAAACCTATTCCATCAACAACCCAACCCCTCCCTAGACATCACTACACTGTGTATTCAGAGGGCTGGAAAATCACATTGGACTGTGTGCTGAGCTCACTCCTGAGCAGCTGTGGTCAAAGTCCTGAGAGCCTTCATTCCAGAGTCCTCTCTCAGTAAACAAATCATCTCTCTATGTGATGAGCCCAGAACTCTCGTCGTTGTCAGGCTGAGAAACAACAGATTCTCTCTCGAGCCACATGAGCTCCTCTCAACCAGAAGCATTTTAAGAGAGCCTTGTGCAGGGAGCAATCCCACTGTCTGCTTCTCTGGTGGGTGGGATTTGGCCCCAGCCCACAGTTTTCTCCAGGAAACATGAGGTGAAGAATCTCAGCACTAACTCACCGTGTCCACTGTGGCTCACGGGAGCACCGCCAGTCTCGTTTCAAACTGTTCTGGATTTAAGTTGTACGCCAGAGAGTGGAGCACAAAATCGAGGCCAGGGGTGTTGGTGAACCTATGGCCTGTGTGCCCAGGATGGCAAATGCAGAAACTCTGTTGGCATGCAGCAATGCCCCCTGATTCTTTTGATTTTTTTCATTTCTTTCAATCTTGTCTGTTATACTTTTATTAATGGTTACATAATGAATGTACAAATTGTAATTTATGTGTAAGTAACAATTACAAATTATTATGGAGTCATTAACTGATTTAATAATCAATGATATCTATTAACCCCATCATATCACTGCACTGTAAACACTTTAAACCATTTTTGATCATGTTGTTCACATTGTAAATCCATGCTTGTGTTTCAATATTTATGCACGTTTTACTCCACATTCATGCTTTCAACTTTATTTTTACATAATTCTCTATAAATGTTGAATGTTGTTGTATTTTGTCACGGTCACACCCTCACCCACACACCACCGCAAATTCCTAATCCATGCTTTGTATATGGTGAATGAAGCTGATCCCTGATAATCTCGGCACAAAATTACCATGACACGCAACAGACATTTTTCAGAAGATCATCACCAATTTGGACACACGACCCCCAAAGGGGTTTGGCACCCCTCATTTAGGCTGACTTTACAGTGGGGTTCTGAGGAGGTCCTACACTGGCCCAGTGCTGTCCTTTAACTCAGACATTAAACTGAAGTTCCATTTTGCAGAGCTGCCAATCCCTTGTGCCCTGGGCATATTTTGTTTGTTTTTGATCTGACTATGTGATGATATTGTACAGGCAGGGAATAAAGCAACTTATTCTGCTCCTATGTCTTATGGTCTATTCCACAAAGAAACCTCCTGAACTTACACAAGATCTCTACATCATGAGAGGAGCTGGTGGAACCAATATCATTGCTGACTCCGCAAATGTACCGACCACTGTCTCCCAGCTGGACCGAGGGGACATGCAGTCTCTCACCACGACTGATCGTTTTTCCATCTTTGATCCAGTGCACATCAGGAACTGGGTTGGCATCTGCGCGACAGGTTAAAATCTGGGATTCCCCTTCAATCCAGTCCTGCTTTCCGGAGATCTGTGCTTTCTTTGGAGAATCTGTAAATTTGGTTAAAAATAGAAATTAAAAGCTGAAAGTTAAGAGCACAGAATTGTTCCTTGGTGATTTTGGTGCTGACGAAGTTCCACTTCTCAGAGTAAGAGAGACTTTTACTTTAATACCCTGTGCTACCACCAAGCACAGCAAGTCAAACACACTCAGTGGCCACTTTATTAGGTATACCTGAAGAGCCCAGTGTGGTCTTCTGCTGCTGTAGCCCATCCACTTCATGGTTCGACGTGTTGTGCATTCAGAGATGCTCTTCTGCACACCACTGTTTAACAAGTGGTTATTTGAGTTACTGTCACTTTCCTGTCAGCTTGAACCACTCTGGCCAGTCTCCTCTGACTTTTCTTGTTAACAAGCTGCTTTTGTCCACAGAATCACCACCCACTGGATGTGTTTTGTTTTTCACACCATTCTCGGCAACTCTTGTTGTGCCTGAAAATCTCAGTAGGTCAGCAGCTTGAGATACTCAAACCACCCTGTCTGGCACCAACAATCATTCCACAGTCAGAGTCACTTACATGCTAATATTTGATCGAAATGCGAATAAACTTTCCTATCTATGGACCTGTCCAAGTGATTTTCAGACCATTTTGAGAGGACTAAAATATAAAAGCAAGAAGGTAATGTTGAGGCTTTATGAAGCACTGGTGAGGCCTCACTTGGAGTATTGTGAGCAGTTTTAGGCCCCTTATCTGCCAGTAGCCCATTCCACGCACTCATCACTCTCCGAGTAAAATACTTAGCCCTGACATCTCCTCTGTACCTACTTCCAAGCACCTTAAAACTATCGCCCTCTCATGCTAGCCATTTCAGTCCTGGGAAAAAGCCTCTGACTATCCACACAATCAATTCCTCTCATTATCTTGTACACCTCTATCAGGTCACCTCTCATCCTCCGTTGCTCCAAGGAGAAAAGGCCGAGTTCACTCAATCTATTCTCATAAGGCATGCTCCCCAATCCAGGCAGCATCCTTGTAAATCTCCTCTGCACCCTTTCTATGGTTTCTATGTCTTTCTTGTAGTGAGGTGTCCAGAATTGAGCACAGTACTCCAAGTGGGGTCTGACAAGGGTCCTATATAGCTGTAACATTACCTCTCGGCTCTTAAACTCAATCCCACGATTGATGAAGGCCAATGCACCATATGCCTTCTTAACCACAGAGTCAACCTCCGTGGCAGCTTTGAGTGTACTACGGACTCTGACCACAAGGTCCCTCTGATTCTCCACACTGCTAAGAGTCTTAACATTAATGCTATATTCTGCCATCATATTTGACCTACCAAAATGAACCACTTCACACTTATCTGGGTTGAACTCCATCTTCCACTTCTCAGCCCAGTTTTGCATCCTATCAATATCCCGCCATAACCTCTGACAGCCCTCAACACTATCCTCAACACCTCCAATCTTTGTGTCATCAGCTAATTTACTAACCCATCCCTCCACTTCCTCACCAAGATTATTTATAAAAATCACAAAGAGTAGGGGTCCCAGAACAGATCCCTGAGGCACACCACTGGTCACCGGCCTCCATACAGAATATGACCCATCTACAACCATTCTTTGCCTTCTGTGGGCAAGCCAATTCTGGATCCACAAAGCAATGTCCCCTTGGATCCCATTCCTCCTTACTTTCTCAATAAGCCTTGTATGGGGTACCTTATCAAATGACTTGCCTTCTTAATTGAAACTGGAGAAGGCTCAAAGGAGCTTCATGAAAATGATTCCTGCATTGAGAGGCTTGTCATAGGAGGAGCGTTTGACCGCTCTGGGTCTGTACTCACTGGAATTCAAAAGAATGAGGGGAATCTCGTTGACACCTATCGAGTGTTGAAAGGCCTCAATAGAGTGGATTTTGGAGAGGAGAGTGGCAGAGTCCGGGGCCAAAGGACACAGCCACGGAATAGAGGGATGTCCTTTTAGATTGCAGATGAGGAAGAAGTTCTTCAGCCTGAGAGTGGTGAATCTGTGGAATTTGTTGCCACAGGAAACTATGGAGGCCAAGTCATTGGGTATATTTAAAGCGGAGGTTGACAGATTCTCGATTGGTCACGGCATGAAAGGACGCAGGGAGAAAGCAGGTGATTGGGACTGAGAGGGAAAATGGATCAGCATTGATGAAATGACAGAGCAAAATCATTGGGCCAAATGGCCTAATTCTGCTCCTTTATCTTATGGTTTATTAAATGTAATTAGCATAGTTACCAAAGCTCTGTGATATAGTGACTCTTTTTCAGCTTTATGTCTTTTATAATCTGTGTTTTTGCACATTCTTTCTTCCTGCCGTATAAGTGGTTTAATTTTGAAGTTTGATGCTCTTGTTGCCACTGTGCAAATTAAATTTGGCCCGATTTGTAAGTTTTTCTTTGCGAGGGGGTTGATGTTCTTGCAGTTCAGTGATTTTGTTTTTCTGTGTGGGGGAGGGAGGATTTTATGCTCTTGTTGCTGTTACCATTGAAATTTGGGGTGATTTGCAAGTTTTGTTGTGTGGGGGAGGGGCATGAGTGGCTTCCATATTTTTCTTTATTTCCTGGCTGTCTGAAGAAGATGAATCTCACAGTTATATCTGCGTACATACTGTGATAACAAATGAACCTTTGAGAGTTTTTTCATCTGGTAGCTCATTCCATATAGCCTCTCGGTGACAAAGTTTCTCCTCAGGGTCCTATTGCACCTCCCCCCTCTCAGCTTAAACCAATGCCTGCAAGTTCTAGGGTCCCAACCTGGGATAAGCATCACAATCAATAACAATACAGTATAACAGTGGCTCCGTTATCCCTAATGGAATTACTTTGTCATCTACTGAGTAATTTGCTGATCTCTGTCAGGGGTTGACAGCAGTAAGCTTCATGCCTGTAGTTGGCAGTGGTTCACATTTAGAACAGTGAAAGATGTGCGTTACAGTATGAATGCCTGTTGAGCATTGGTAACATCCTGCTTTCGAGGAGAGCTGAGGAAGCCTGCAGTTCATAGCAATTCCACAGGGTGGCAGTGCATCATGCATTTTGATATTGAGCCTCAACTCTTTTAACCCTCCCTGCACTGAGCCCATTCCTTCCCTGAGATCCTCAAAGGAGAGATAATGAGCATTGTTATTTCAATATTGGTGGAAATTGTATAATTCCAGTACTCCACCTTGGAAATAGCAACAGAAAGGAAAGGTGACAAGTTACAGATCAGAATCAGATTTAATATCACCAGTATAGCTCAATGACGATTTGTTAAATATAAAGGAAGCTGAATTACACCAAGTATATGTCTATTAAATAGTTAAATTAAAATAAGTAGTGCAGAATAAAAAGTCATGAGGTAGTGTTCATGGGTTCAATGTCATTTAGAAATCAGATACCACCTTCTAGAAGTTTTGGGCAGGTATCAGAACCCATCTCAGACTGGATTCAGGATCTCTTATTCCCCAAACCTCTCCCCTCTCCCCACTCCATACTCTCTGGAACATCCAGCATTAGCTAACCTGAGGTCCCCAAAAGTGCCTGACGAAGAGTTAGAGATCTGAAGTGTTAACTTGGCCCGACTTGTGTGTTGCCAACATTGTGTTTTTGTTTCTGAATTGTCCCAGTGCTTCCCCACCTCTTCATTTACTCCTTGAAAAGTCCTGTTGAGCTGAGTCTCAGAGACATGTCAGACAGGCTCAGACTGTATTATCTGGAGTGTGTGAGACTGATCTTATAAAGGTGTATAAAATCACAACTATTATCTCATGTTCTGGTTATTTATTGCTATTTATTTCAATTTGTATTTGTGGTTTACTGCCTTCTGATCTCTCATTGATCCTGTTCTAGTGACTATTCTGTGGATTTGCTGAAGATGCCCAGAGGCAAATGAACCTCAGGGTTCTATGTGGTGACGTGTATGAACTCTGACAGTAAATTTACTTTGAACACGAGGGCACATGTCTGAGATGAGTGGGAACACGAGATGTGTTTCTCTAGTTAGTGACGTTACAAAACCAGTTGTCACAGAAGAGGGGAACTTGGGGTTCAAAAGGGAACCTACGAAGGACAGAGTTATGTTGACCTTTGTTAACAGGCTGGCCAGGTGACAGGAAACCTCGAGACAAAATGTTTCAGTGAGTTACAGGATCACAACGTGGAAAGCTGTCCAAGTATGCTCCACCCACAAAGAGCAGAACAAAACCAACACAGTCATTTGGTGTTTGCTCCCTGACATGGGAATACTGTTTATTCCAGTTGTTCACCGGTTACTGAGTCACCAAAAGCTTTGCACAATCACCTTCCCCAGACGGACGGCATTAGTTCACGAGGGAAGCTTAGCAGTGTCGTAAGGGAAATCAGAAACAGGTAACAGAAATTGGCCATGTCAGTGTTGCCTGGCTCCAAAGAAACTAATCAGCAAAACAAAATATACAACATTTTCATTGGGAGGGTGGGGGGTGGTGGGGGAAATCAGGAAATTGACACGTTGGAGGTGGGGGGGGTCACAGAGGGGGAACGGGAGGTGGAAGGCAGAGAGGGGTTGTGGGTGGGAATTCAGAGAGGACACAGGGAGGCAGAGAGAGGGCACGGAGGGGTTCAGACAGGGGGCATGGGAAGGGGGTCAGAGGGCACCGGGAGTCAGAGAGGGGGCAATGAGTGGACTTGGGACTCAAGCCACGGGCTCACTTGCTTTTCAGCCACTGGGGGTGAGGCGTCTGAGCCGTCGTGCTCTACCGGGGGCAGCATAGCGCTGTAGTGGTTGATTGAAGATTCCATTTGAACCGAGGGGTCTGGACTATATGCATTTAGATTTGTCTGCTTGTGTCTTTATTACTATTCATTATATTCCTGTATTTGTGAGGACTGGGCCTCTAAGCCATGGTATCGCCTAGCAGACATTGGGCATCAGGGTCAGTCGAGAGATGATCACAGTGACTGGGGGGTTGGACTATATACGTGCATAATCTGTGTCGTTGTAATTTACTGATGACCTATATGGGTTTGTTAATTAGTACATGCAAGAACTGGACATCAAGCCGAGGTGCTTCTGGGTGGGGGTGGGAGGAGTGTAGGAGGCAAACCTGGACTCTCTTATTCCGTGAATGTGTTCTTGTGTGTGACTGTCTGTAATGTGTTTTAGCACCTTGACCCCATTATTAACGCTCTCTCCTTTGCCTGTATTCATCTATGGTTGAATGACAATTAAACTTGAATTGGACTGAAGAAGATTTCACTTGGTTTAGATTTAGACGGAGCAAATAGTGATCAGGTGACCCTGTCAGTGGATGGTTCAAAGTCCTTCGAGTCAGAGTCCCAGGCAACCGTGGGGAGTTGAGCGGAACTTGTTCATGTGGAGTGTTTCTGATGTGGAACTCTGTTCCTGAAGGCTGAGGGGAATGGAATCAATCAGGCTGAAGGATGGACTCGAGGGAACGTAGGTTGGAAGGCTAATGGAGCTAAATGGATTAATTTGAAAAGAGCAGGGAAGGTCTTGACGGGCTGAGTGGCCTCATTGTAACGATTCAAGGATATAATTTTTATTTTATTTAGAGATATAGTACGGTTACAGGCCATTCGGGGTCTACGATCCTACACCACCCAATCACTCACATGTGAATACATATCTGTGTCTATGAAGGTGACTCTTTGGCAGTCCCTGCCTGTTCAATACTTGTTCCACTACACTCACCAGGGTGGTTCCATTCACTGTGTGAGTCCCACCCTCAAACGGATCAGGATTGAACACCATTGGCCAGCCCTCGGCCCACTCTTTGATAACCAGGATGTCCCTGTAGTTACTGATAACTGTATTTACTGCCTACAATATCATTGGTACCATCTGCAAACTCAGGCCTGGTACATTCACACCCAAATAGTTTCTACTTGTATAAATAACGAACAACAAAGATGCCAGTAGCAGTCTCTGCGGGATATCATTAATCACAGGCCTTCAGCCGAAGAAACAGGTTTCCACCATTCCCCTTTGCTTCCCACTGGCAAACCATTTGTGAATCCAGTTAACCATCTCTGCCCTGTCCCTCCTGACCACCATCCTCATGGTCCCCTCTTCGAAAAACTCCAACCGATTTGTCAGACAAGATTTGCTACTCACAGAGCCCTACTGATTCTCCCAAATCATACCTTGTCCATCCAAACCCCAGATTCCCATCCCAACACTGATGTCGGATGTGTTCCCTTATTATTTGTCATATTAACCCAAATTGTATGAATTCCTTTAATATTTCCTTCTAATGAACCTGAGCTAATTTAACACAGGACAGAACGGTTAGCACAATGCTCTACAGTACAGGCAACCAGGGATCAATTCCTGCTACAGTCTGTAAGGAGTCTGTACATTCTCCCTGTCACCGCATGGGTTTCCTCTGGGTGCCCTGGTTTCCTCCAACAGTCCAAAGACGTACCGGTTGGGAGGTTAATTGGTCATTGTAAACTGTCCTCTGATCAGGCAAGGGTTAAATCAGGGGATTACTGGGCGGTGTGGCTCGAAGGGCCAGAACGGCCTATTCTGTGCTGTATCTCAATAGATAAAAATAAATATAACACAGTACAAAATAAAAATAAAACATAACTCAGTACAGCCCTTCAGCCCATCTTGTGCACACTGACCAAGATACCATTCTAACAGCCTGCACAAGGTCTGTGTCCCTCTATTCACTGCCTGTCTAAATATTATTAAAAGTTAAATCATATCTGCTTCTGTGAGCACATTCCAGGAAGCTACCACTCTCTATGTAACAAAAAATGACCTTGCACACCTTAAAGTCTTCACTCTGCCATTCACCCTATCCCCCATCCCACAAACGGTCATGTCAGCATTGGGACCTTGCTGTGTGTGGACAGAGAATACTGTTCCCAATTGTACAACAGGACACTAACGTACAATGGCCCCATGAGTCTCCACAGTACTGATACATCAAAATAGGAGAGATGATTGATCCAGTCAAACACTCCTAAAGCAACTCACACACAATGCTGGAGGGACTCAGCAGGTCAGGCAGCTGAGGATTTCAGAGTTGGATAAAACTGCACTGGAAAGGAAGGGGGAAGACTGCAGGACACTCCCGTAGTTTAAGGAGTTCTGCATGGAGTGGGAGGAGAGCTGGTTGTTCATTCATCTGCATTTGAAATAAATAACTCAACAGCCTTTAGTGTCAATAATCAGATCACTTACACCAGACAATGAGAGCGGTGGACTGTTGCTTAACAATGGTGTTGGAGTGATGGTCAAGTGTCAGCTCGGCCTCGCAGGTGAACTGCTGTCCATTCAGGTCTGCACGTGGATTCACAGTGTGGTAGATAGTCAGCCCAGTACTGGCTGACCTGTTCACTAATATCTCACTTCCCTTCTTCAGTCTGAGTTGAAGTTCCCCTGAGACGTCAAGCACACTGCAGGTAATATTCACCGGAATACCCTCAGTGGTGATCGGGATGTGGATTTCAGGGTTGGAGAAAACTGTAACAACAGAAAACATTGTTAGGAACTTTCTCAAAGTGAGTTCTGCAGCCCTTCTGCGCCACTAGACTGAGGTAGCAAATGCGACTCTGTTGAAGTCTGTCTGTGGTACAGCACCCGCCTACCTCACTGTGTGTCCAGTGGCTAAAGAAGGTGCTGCCGGAATTATCAAAATCCCCTCCCACAGTTCCCAGTGTCATTCACTCCTGACCCAATCTCATCAAAGCAAATGACACATTGGTTCAGAGCATCCTGCTGAGTGGAACTTTGCAGCACACACACACACACACACACACACACACACACACTAAACACACACACACACACTAAACACACACACACACACTAAACACACACACACACACTAAACACACACACTAAACACACACACTAAACACACACACTAAACACACACACTAAACACACACACTAAACACACACACTAAACACACACACTAAACACACACACTAAACACACACACTAAACACACACACTAAACACACACACTAAACACACACACTAAACACACACACTAAACACACACACTAAACACACACACTTATCTACAATGTCTTTGAGTCTGAGCAATCCTGGTAAAGCTGTCATTCACCACCACAACAGGGTTGGCTTGGCTAGTAACTTTCAGATGGCACTTTGCCTTCAAAGCAATGGTAAATAATCCACAGAATTAATTCCTTGGGTCTGAAGTAGTTTGGTACATGTGTACGCGCACACACACACACACACACACACACACATCTAATTGCTGCTACAAATCAACAAATTTCACAACACATGTCAATAATAATAAACCTGATTCTGATTTAACTTTGCTGCAAACTTCTGTCTCCTTTCTATCTAATGATCCGTTTGCTGGCAGACTTTGACCCCACGTTCAGTTTCTATCTCTGACAAATTCAATTGCCGGTCGCTGCTTCTGCAACAGGATCTTATCCTGGTACACAGATTTCTGAATGGATGAACACTACCTCAGTATTTGAGTTTTTGCTCTCTTTTTGCAATACTATACAGATATGTATATCTTTTTGTAATTTATAACTTGTTCTCGTTATTCTACATGACATTGTACTGCTGTTGCAAAACAATAAATTTCATGACATATGCCAATGGTGTTGAACAGGATTCTGATTAATGGCCAGGCTTAGTCACATGCTCCATTGAACCCGCTCCATTAATAAACCCTCGGCTAAATAACTACATCTGCTTCAAGGGTTCGAAGGTTCATTTTATAGTCGAAGTGTGCTTGCGGAATATAACTCTCATATTCATCTTTTCCAGATAGCCATGACATTCAGAAAAACTGTGGACATTGTTGAAAGAAAAGACATTGACCACCTCCCACCCACCCACCCCTCCCCACACAAAAAAGAAATCTGCTCTGTGTTGCTGCCTGTTAACTGTTTAGGAGCAGGGGGGAAACTCTGAAAGATAACTGTCTAGTCAAAGTGCTCAATTATCCAGCGTACTTACCGTACATGTCAATGGTGATGCTATCATTCTTTGATGAAACTGATGGATAGTTCTCAAAATCTGCCATGCAGTTGAGTTCAGTCACACCGATCTCTCGTGGTGTCCACGTAGCTGTTGCCTGGACTGTGGTGGAATTTGATCTAATGGCAACTGAATTCCATTCCTTACCATCCTGAAACCACCTTAATCTCACCTTCTCGGTAGGGTAGATGTTTGAGACCTCACATGTCAATGTGGTCTCCCGATTTACTTCTACAGGGTCTCTGTTGAGGATCATTGGAGGCTCTGGAAAAGCTGCAATACACACAAGAAATTCACTGTACATTGGTTTGCCTTGGCGTCTTTCAGATACTGATGGAATGATGCAAAACTGACCAAACCTTTACAAGCCTCTGTACACAACCAGGAGTTCATCAAACCCACATCAGTATCAACAGTTTCCACACTTTGCCCTTTCTCTGAACTCTTCCAGCTCTTCAGGCATCCCAAAGATCCAACTCTTTGCTCCTCCTGTGGGCAGTGATACAGGAGCAAACTCTCACTGATTTATCAAGAGTGTGATCTCAATGAGTGGCTAGTTTGGGGCGGCACAGTGGTGTAGTGGTTAGCACAACACTTCACAGTGCGGGTGATCCATATTCAATTCCTGATGCTACCTGTAAGGAGTTTATATGTTTTCCGTGACCTTGTGGGTTTCCTCCCACAGTCCAAAGATGTACTGGTTGGTGCATTAACTGGTCATTGTAAATTGTCCAGCGATTAGGCGGGTTAAAATGGTGGATTGGGGGGGGGGGGGGGGGGGGAGCGTGATTCAAAGGGCCAGGAGGACCTATTCCGTGTTGTAGTCTTTCAATCTATTTTGTTCCACCCATACTGGCCCAAGAGAAGAGCTGATCCTTAAAGAAGGGTCATAAAGAAAGCTTTTGGGACATTTACCTTCATAAATCCAAGTATTGCGTACAGGAGATGGGATGTTATGTTGAAGCTTCATAAGGCATTGGTAAGGCCTAATTTGGAGTATGAGTATTGTGTGCAGTTCTGGTCACCTACCTATTGGAAAGATGTAAATAAGGTTGGAAAAGTGCAGATAAAATTTACAAGGAATTTGCCCTAGACTGCAGGACCTGGGTTATGAGGAAAGAATGAATAGGTTTGCACTTTATTTCTTGGAATGTAGAAGATTGAGTGGATATTTCATAGAATGATACAAAATTATGAGGGGTATAGATAGGGTAAATGCTAGCAGGCTTTTTGCACAACCAGAGGTGATGGGTTAAGGGTGAAAGGTGAAAAGTTTAAGGGGAATACGAGGGGAAACTACTTCATTCAAATGGTTGTGAGAATGTGGAATGAGCTGCCAGTCAAGTGGTGCATTGAGCTTGATTTCAACACTTAAGAGAAGTTAGGATACAGGCAGTCCCCGGGTTACGTACGAGTTCCATTCCTGAGTCCGTCTTTAAGTCAGATTTGTATGTAAGTCGGAACAAGTACATCTGGTATTATTTAGCATCAGTTAGCCAAACGTTTGTCTCAGTATATAGTATATATTTTACCTTTCCATGCATATAAAATACTTAAGAAATGTATGTAATCCAATAATTAAACCACTGCATTGCTTAGTAACAATTGTAGCTTTCATCGGGGCAGGGCCTTTCACATGCTCCATTATTTTCACTTTATCCGTTATCCTTTAAAATTGTTCCGATCTTTGACCGACTGTAACCTAATGCTTTTCCAATGACTGATGGCGTTTCATCTCTTTCCCAATGCTTTATTACTTCCACTTTGTTTTCAATCGCGATTGCTTCCCATCAATGGAACAGAAACACTGCGGGCGGCGGGTCCCGTCCTGCAATGGCTCCTGAGGTCCACTGGGTCCCAAGGACAACACTGAATTCTTCGGGTGCTAAACTGCAACGCACTGAGACAGGTTAAATGGGACAAGTGGGGGCTGTGCTGGGTTTGGGTATTTGATCCTCCACAATGTTCCGCATGGGAATTTAAACTGGAGGTGGCAGTGTTTTTTTTTTAACGAGGTCGAGTTGTGAGCTCAACATCAACCCGGCACGGGAGTAGTCTGTCACTAAATCGAACTCGGGAACCTCCATTCTCTAGCCTGGTGCTGATCTGACTGCGCCACCAGCCGACAGATGCAGTGGTGGGTATTGGATTGGTATTGGTATTGGGGAGGGGTGAAGTTAAGAGCAAGGAAGGTGATTGGAGAAAGGGATATAGTAAAGGGCTGGGGAAGGTGGAATCTGACAGGAGAGGACTGAAGACGAGGGAAGAAAGGGGAGGGGGAGGAGCACCACAGGGAGGTGATGGGCAGGTAGGGAGATGAGGTGAGAGAGGGAAACAGGAATGGGGAATGGTGAAGGAGAGGAGGGGGCAATTCATCGATGTTCTCTCATCTGCTGCACAGGCAGGAATGTTGGTAAGCGGAATATCCTTCTCTCTGGAAAATTGCTCAACAATACAAAGTACTGGTTGACCACCCCTATCCGAAATGCTTGGGGTCACAAGTGTTTCAGAGTTTGGAATTTGGATTTTGGAATATATAATGAGATAGCTTGGGAATGGCAACATTTCCAACTTTGAATTAATGAGAGCAATCTTTGTCTTAAAAATGGGGGGGGGGGGGTCAGGGTAAATCTTACTAAGAAAAATTTAAGCCAAATATAAAGATAAACACTCAACACAGTGTCGACGGCAACAACTTAAAATGGTGGACGGCATCTCGATCTGACTTAAAATGGCGGACGGCGTTCTCCTTCCTCGGATTGTAAGTACGAGTTGTCTATAAGTCGGACATTCATAACTCGGGGACTGCCTGTAGGTACCTGGATGGTAGTGGTATGGAGGGCTATGGCACTGATGCAGATTGATGAGAGTAGGTAGACTAAGTGGTTCAGCGCAGACTAGATGGTCTGTACTTTTCTATGACCCTATCCAATACCCACCACCTGCACTGACCACCAAGAGGGACATGGGAGTATTGGGTAAAAGTGCAGAATTTGCAGGCGTTTGGAATTGTTTCAGTGATCTGCAGCCAAATAATATCTTCCACTTCCATGATTCCCTGAAGTTGTAAACTTTCAGTCTTAGTTCAAGATAAATAATTTTTGCTGAACAGATAAAACAAGGAATGTGAAAGCTTTTAAAACAGGGCCACTCATTGTTTATTTTTGCCAATTCTTAACCAATGTGGGGAGTGAGGGAGGCAGATCAATTTCAAAATGGAACTCACAATACGTTTGCAGAGTCACAGAGGCATTTGCGATCTGTCTGGTCGCGTAAGAGTCCAAGATCAACTCTGCCAAGCAGGTGTACACCATTCCATCGTCAGAAATACTTGCATTGAAATTCAGGACATTCTTCAATGGACCATCTTCCGGGAGACCTGGGTCCGCTGTGGAATTATGTTGAACAGTCTCACTCCCTCTGAGCCAGGTGAGTACGAGTCTGTTATTTGGAAAGACCTTCGGGCCAGTGCACTCCAGCTGATATGATTTGTTAACTTCCAGCACTTCAGGAGGTGGAGCAATGCTCAAGTTTCGATCTGTCAAAGGAGAATCATGTTAACAAAATTCATTCAGATTACAAATCTAGATTATACTTGTGTCAAACACAAGAAAATCTGCAGAGGCTGGAAATCCGCAGCAACACACAGAAAATGCTGGAGGAACTCAGCAGGCCAGGCAGCATCTATGGAAAAGAGTAAACAGTCGATGCTTCGAGTCGAGACCCTTCATCAGGTTTGGTAAAAGAAGGGGTGAAGTCTGAACAAGAAGGTAGGAGGAGGGGAGAAAGGTGTACAAGATAGTGAGTGATAGGGGAAACAGAGAGGGGGAGGGGTGAAGTTAAGAGCAAGGAAGGTGATTGGAGAAAGGGATATAGTAAAGGGCTGGGGAAGGTGGAATCTGACAGGAGAGGACTGAAGACGAGGGAAGAAAGGGGAGGGGGAGGAGCACCACAGGGAGGTGATGGGCAGGTAGGGAGATGAGGTGAGAGAGGGAAACAGGAATGGGGAATGGTGAAGGAGAGGAGGGGGCAATTCATCGATGTTCTCTCATCTGCTGCACAGGCAGGAATGTTGGTAAGCGGAATATCCTTCTCTCTGGAAAATTGCTCAACAATACAAAGTACTGGTTGACCACCCCTATCCGAAATGCTTGGGGTCACAAGTGTTTCAGAGTTTGGAATTTGGATTTTGGAATATATAATGAGATAGCTTGGGAATGGCAACATTTCCAACTTTGAATTAATGAGAGCAATCTTTGTCTTAAAAATGGGGGGGGGGGGGGGTCAGGGTAAATCTTACTAAGAAAAATTTAAGCCAAATATAAAGATAAACACTCAACACAGTGTCGACGGCAACAACTTAAAATGGTGGACGGCATCTCGATCTGACTTAAAATGGCGGACGGCGTTCTCCTTCCTCGGATTGTAAGTACGAGTTGTCTATAAGTCGGACATTCATAACTCGGGGACTGCCTGTAGGTACCTGGATGGTAGTGGTATGGAGGGCTATGGCACTGATGCAGATTGATGAGAGTAGGTAGACTAAGTGGTTCAGCGCAGACTAGATGGTCTGTACTTTTCTATGACCCTATCCAATACCCACCACCTGCACTGACCACCAAGAGGGACATGGGAGTATTGGGTAAAAGTGCAGAATTTGCAGGCGTTTGGAATTGTTTCAGTGATCTGCAGCCAAATAATATCTTCCACTTCCATGATTCCCTGAAGTTGTAAACTTTCAGTCTTAGTTCAAGATAAATAATTTTTGCTGAACAGATAAAACAAGGAATGTGAAAGCTTTTAAAACAGGGCCACTCATTGTTTATTTTTGCCAATTCTTAACCAATGTGGGGAGTGAGGGGGGCAGATCAATTTCAAAATGGAACTCACAATACGTTTGCAGAGTCACAGAGGCATTTGCGATCTGTATGGTCGTGTTAGAGTCCAAGATCAAATCTGCCAAGCAGGTGTACACCATTCCATCGTCAGAAATACTTGCAATGAAATTAAGGACATTCTTCAATGGACCATCTTCCGGGAGACCTAGGTCCTCTGTGGAATTATGTTGAACAGTCTCACTCCCTCTGAGCCAGGTGAGTACGAGTCTGTTATTTGGAAAGACCTTTGGGCCAGTGCACTCCAGCTGATATGGTTTGTTAACTTCCAGCACTTCAGGAGGTGGAACAATGCTTAAGTTTCGATCTGTCAAAGGAGAATCATGTTAACAAAATTCATTCAGATTACAAATCTAGATTATACTTGTGTCAAACACAAGAAAATCTGCAGAGGCTGGAAATCCGCAGCAACACACAGAAAATGCTGGAGGAACTCAGCAGGCCAGGCAGCATCTATGGAAAAGAGGAAACAGTCGATGCTTCGAGTCGAGACCCTTCATCAGGTTTGGTAAAAGGGGTGAAGTCTGAACAAGAAGGTAGGAGGAGGGGAGAAAGGTGTACAAGATAGTGAGTGATAGGGGAAACCGAGAGAGGGGGAGGGGTGAAGTTAAGAGCAAGGAAGGTGATTAGAGAAAGGGATATAGTAAAGGGCTGGGGAAGGTGGAATCTGACAGGAGAGGACTGAAGACGAGGGAAGAAAGGGGAGGGGGAGGAGCACCACAGGGAGGTGATGAGCAGGTAGGGAGATGAGGTGAGAGAGGGAAACAGGAATGGGGAATGGTGAAGGAGAGGAGGGGGCAATTCACTGTTCATGCCATAACATTGAAGGTTACCCAGACAATATTTGTTTCATCTGATCTCCTTGCCTGCCCAGTTTCACCCATCATCTGCCACCTTGTACTTCCTTCTTCCCTCCCCCAACTTCTCATTCTGACTTCTCTCCTTCCCTCTGTCCTGAAGAAGGGTCTCGGCCCAAAATGTTGAATGTTTACTCTTTTCCACAGATGCTGCCTGCCCTGCTGAGTTCCTCCAGCATTTTGTACTTGCCCACCTTTCTTTCCATTCACTGTCATTTCAGGTGACTTCAGAACTTTGAAATACTCCTTATATTAAGTCTACCATCTTTAAAAGTTTCTCAAAGTTTCATGAATGTCCCTAACAAGTGGCACTCAAGTACGAGGGGTGATTGATAAGTTTGTGCCCTAATGTAGAAGGAGTCGATTTTAGAAAACCTAGCACATTTATTTTTCAACATAGTCCCCTCCTACATTTACACACTTAGTCCAGCGGTCGTGGAGCATACGGATCTTGGACCTCCAGGAAACGTCCACAGCAGGGGGTGATTGACAAGTTCGTGGCCTGGGGTAGAAGGAGTTGAGTTATACAGCTTCTGTTACATGCACGTGCAGTTCAATTCTTTGAGTAATTATGCAGAAAGTTTGAAGTTAATAACTCATCTCCTTCTACCTTGGGACACAAACTTATCAATCACCCCTGCTGTAGACCACTTCTGGAGGTCCAAGACTCTGACTTCTACAAAGAAGGGATCCGTATAGAAACATAGAAACATAGAAAATAGGTGCAGGAGTAGGCCATTCGGCCCTTCGAGCCTGCACCACTATTCAGTATGATCATGGCTGATCATCCAACTCAGAACCCTGTACCTGCTTTCTCTCCATACCCCCGATCCCTTTAGCCACAAGGGCCATATCTAACTTCCTCTTAAATATAGCCAATGAACCGGCCTCAACTGTTTCCTGTGGCAGAGAATTCCACAGATTCACCACTCTCTGTGTGAAGAAGTTTTTCCTCATCTCAGTCCTAAAAGGCTTCCCCTTTATCCTTAAACTGTGACCCCTCGTTCTGGACTTCCCCAACATCAGAAACAATCTTCCTGCATCTAGCCTGTCCAATCCCTTTAGAATTTTATACATTTCAATAAGATCCCCCCTCAATCTTCTAAATTCAAGTGAGTATAAGCCTAGTCGATCCAGTCTTTCTTCATATGAAAGTCCTGCCATCCCAGGAATCAATCTGGTGAACCTTCTTTGTACTCCCTCTATGGCAAGAATGTCTTTCCTCAGATTAGGGGACCAAAACTGCACACAATACTCTAGGTGCGGTCTCACCAAGGCCTTGTACAACTGCAGTAGAACCTCCCTGCTCCTGTACTCAAATCCTTTTGCTATGTATGCTCCACGACTGCTGGACTAAGTGTGTAAATGTAGGAGGGGACTATGTTGAAAAATAAATGTGCTAGGTTTTCTAAAATTGACTCCTTCTACCTTAGGCCACAAACTTATCAATCACCCCTTGTATATACAGTAGTTATTTACCCATACACATATATACCACCAAACAAACCAACATCCCTCCAGAGCAAGGTGCACAACACAGCACACACACAGTAAACTCACACACAACACCAAGTAATATTACCACAATTAACAAGGTGCATTTACAACACAAGTTAAAATGTAAACAGTATAATGCTACTGGTGCTTCATACCTGATGAGGCCTGGGTCATGGCAGGGAGTTCAGTAATCTTACGGCCCGGGGGAAGAAGCTGTCTCCCATCCTAACGATCGCTGTTTTAATGCTACGGTACCTCCTGTCTGATGGTAGGGGATCAAAGAGACAGTTGGACAGATGGCAGGGATCATTGACAATGCTAAGGTCCCTGCACACACGATACTCCTGATAAATATCTCCCATGGGTGGAAGAGAGACCCTAATGATCCTTTCAGCAGTCCTTACATCCTTTGTACGGACTTATGATCAGATCCCTTGCAATTCCCATACCAGAGAGATATGCAGCTGGTCAGGACACTCTCAATAGTGTTCTTGTAAAAATTGTCAGCATGGGGTGGCGGGACAGGGTGGGGTGGTGGGAAATGGAAAGTTTTGCTTGCTCCAATCTCCTCAGGAAATGGAGATGCTGCTGTACTTTCCTGTCCAAAGAAGTGGTGTTGAGGGACCAGGTGAGACTATCCATTATGTGATCTCCCAGAAACTCCATTAATGTGCAGTGACATCAGCTTCTCAACATCAGGCAGAATGTCGCTCAGAAGGAGCCTTAGATCTCTGCGTTCAGTCATTTGCAGTCTGCTTCATTGCTTTGAAAGAAGATAGGCAACTGTACTGAAACAATGTCCACTAAATATGTTGCTTCACCTCAAAGTCATTTTGTAGTGTCATCAGTTCTTCCTCCATCTTTCCAGTTAATTGCTCATTTCAGGTGTTCAGGAATGGATTAATTTCTCAATCTGGAATTTGGATTGACAGAAGATCCTGAAATCTCTGACAATTCTTTTTACAGCTCACCCAGGTGGGTACTGTTTACTTGAAGATCATCATCTGGTATTCTGCCTTTCTCTTCCAACTCAGAGGGGCTTGGAAATTGGAAAGGTCGACTCTTGGACAGAAATGTGGAGATGACTGATTTGACTTTGATAAGATTCATATCATTTCCTTGTCATTGATGACTGATTTCACAAAACTTTGCAAATACTGTCATTCTGACAAATAAACAACGTGATGCCGAATATTCTTGAGTTGATTACTAAATGAAGCAGTCAAGGCTTCAAAGCATTTTATCATGGTTTCAGTAAATGCATAAAAGCATCTCAGGAGGCTCCTTTTGAGAGCCATGAGACTTCTGTGTGTAACAGCAAGCGTTCAAACTGTTCATCATTCTCAATACAAAGCTCTTAAACTAGTCGAGAATTGAGTGAATGAGACTTGATGTTATTTACGACTGTGATACCTGTGACAGCATTTCATGATTTGTGCAGCCAATCACTTAGGTGTTTTGTGACAACATGTTGAATTATACAGTGAATGGTGAATATGTTAGGAACAGGAATTTTTATCTCCACAGAAGTTCCCTGTCATTGATGTTCTCTCATCTGCTGCACAGGCAGGAATGTTGGTGAGCAGAATATCCTTCTCTCTGGAAAATTGCTCAACAATACAAAGTACTGGTTGACCACCCCTTATCCGAAATGCTTGGGGTCACAAATGTTTCAGAGTTTGGAATTTGGATTTTGGAATATATAATGAGATAGCTTGGGAACGGCAACATTTCCAAGTCTGAATTTATGAGAGCAGTCTTTGTCTTAAAAATGTTCATCACACATATGTACTTAACACTAAGAATTATTCCATACTATTAATATAATGTGTGCAGGGTAACACAGCAGCATTGGGAGAATACCTGAATCAGCTGTTGAACAATAACAATCAACGATGGGCTTTCAGTCTTCACCCATGGTGCCGTGGTTTGATGAAAAGTTTACAGTACACTGTACTTGTATTGTGCTTGTTTTAGGTTTTATATATAAAAAAATCACCATTGCAAACTTGTTCTGGTGTTAGATTTTCATTAGCGACCACCTTGGCAAACTTAACAATTGAGTTTTTCTGCCGTTTTGTGATCAGCAGATGCTTTATCCTTAAAATTTTTAACTCTTTAAAAATATAATGTTGTGTCTTTTCTTAAATCTCTGTAATTACATCGCTGTATATTCAGAAATCCCTTCAATTTTCAGTTTGGCATGATACATCTTTGCTTGTTTCATGATCAGCATACCGTCAAGCAGCACGTGTTCACTGACACTGATGAATCCACTCTTTCAAGGTGATTTGAGAGCTTCATTTTTCACTTTATGCAGTGTTTTAACATTTGTTAACTCTGTTCATTACATTCAAGGTCACTTCTCAGAATTCAGTGAAGCACAGAAATGTGTGCGTTGCCTGGGAACATTCACAGCGTCTTGGGGAGTTTTCCATTTGTAATGTTATGTCAGCATTCAAAAACAAACACATAAATAAATAAATAAATAAATAAATAAATAATCAGATTTTGGATGTTTTCAGATTTTGTAATTTTGGATAAGTGGTAATCAACCTTTATTGACTCCCCTTTCATATCTGTTTCCATTAATTTACTAATTATTAATTTCCTGACCTGCTGTGTTCCTCCAGCACTTTGTATCTGTGGAACAGAAAACTGGTATGAATTCTGGTCGATAGTCCTTCGTTCAGTTTGATCTTTGTTCAGTTCAGCTGGTGAACGGGGAAGTTGGGATCTTGGTGATTTTCAGTGCTGATACCAGCAGTCCAGTGTCTACACAATGTTTGTGAGAATCGGTGTAATGGCCCGGATGCAGAGCATTCAAGGAATGAGATGATAGAGTGTGATTAAGTTGCAGCACTGTATTCAGCAGCTCAATAATATCATTGGAATATCGGTCTGGAATTTATCTGTTTTACCGTTTTCAATTTAAATTTTGTCTCAATTGTTGTAGTTGACAGTACGTTATCTTCCAGATTTAAATTTCTTTAAAGAAGGTGCTTGCGGCTGTTCAGTGAGAGTTTTGCATTATTGTTGGGCTTGGTTTCTACTGTTAGTTGGGTTCTTTTCTTCTAAAAGTAGTAGATTAGAACAATAACAAACGAACATGCAATGATAGTTACCACATATATCCAAGCTGGAGATCCAGATTGATCGATAAAACCAATCACAAAATCAATAGTACAGGTCATTGACAGTCCCGGGTAAACACTTTATAACAGAAGTACTCTTCTCTTCTGATCACTCTTATCTCTGAGAATGCTTCCTCAGTAGACTCAAGTGTCAGGCGAGCTTATAATAACCAAGTATGTAATCAATATCTATTTATATATTTATTTAACTATTTGCTTACTCACTTCCTTATTCAGATCGAGAATGGAATAGGCCTTTCTGGCTCTTCGAGCCAGGCTGCCCAGCAGTCCCCTGATTTAATCAGAGGACAATTTACCTACCAACCAGTACGTCTTTGCACTGTTGGAGTAAACCAGAGCACACAGAGGCAATCCCCATGGTCACAGGGAGAAAGTACAAACTCCTTACAGGCAGTGACGGGAATGGAACGTGGGTCACATGTACATGTAACACATTGTGCTAACCACTACGCTCCCGTGCCACCCATAAACATCTTGGGGAAATGGACTACCCAATATCAAACCCTATTTCAGACTGTGAACTCATTGTGGGGGAGTGAAGTGTAAATCCATTTCCCAGCAGGCCGTTCTCTACCTCACCTGATACATGACAGCATCTTTCTGTGTAACGTTTTCAAATGACACATAATTTCATTTTACTTCCTTTCATCCTGTTGTACTCTGCTATGAGATGTGTTCAGAACAAGAGATGTCACTTACTGTACACTGGGACCACCCTTTTATCCTCCTTCGCTGTAGGTTTTATAGATGGACAGATTACAGTACAGGGCATTGCCAGATCCCATTTCTGGACACTCGAAAATCTGTCTGTAATCCACTTATCACCGAGAGTTCTGATGGGATTTAACCCTGCTTTATATTCCACAATGATCGATGCATTGTTACATGTTGTACTGCAGGTCACCTCCAGAGACTCTCCGAATTCCACCGCTTGAGGGCTTGTATTGACCAAAACTTCAAATCCATTCAGTTTATCTGCCAGAGACACACAAGGAAATGGAAAACATTTAGTGTAGTCGTGGGTACAGTTTGGATCTCTGTACCTGACGGTGGATGTACAGTGAAGGCAGTGAAGAGCAGATTCACCAGACTGAGTCCCGAGTCTTCCTTTTCATTTTTCTTTCATGGGGCACTCACATGTTCCAGTGACATAATGACGTGTGTCATTCTCAAATGTCCTACATACAACCAGAATGTATTATGTAAACAATGAATGCTCAAACAAATATTACTGAAATATTCAATCCACTACACCCGTCCCTGCTTAGCTAAAAACTCCAACTCAATCTAAAATGCATCTCAATTCAAATATGTAATGTATTGCTCTCTAGTTATCTTATAAATATATACAGTATGCTATATAATACAACTACCATAGATATCCACAACAGAGGAAATTTTTAATTATGAAAGATTTCTTACTGTTGTGGAATAAAAATTTTCCTGACGGTGGGGGGGAGTAGGTTCACTCTCCCTGGCATGTGAACCTTGTGGCGGTGAAACCCTTTCAGTTTCCAGGGAACACACACACAAAAATGCTGGAAGAATTCAGCAGGCCGGGCAGCATTTATGGAAAAGAGTGACCAGTCAATACTTCCGGCCAAGACCCTTCATCTGGACTGGAAAAAGGAGATGAGAAGTCAGTGTAAATGATGGAGGGAGGGGAGGAAGAAGTATAAGGTGGTAGGTGATAGGTGAAACCGGGAGGTGGGGAGGGGTGAAGTAAGGAACAGAGTAGTGAAAGAAATAAAGGGCTGAGGAAGGGGGAATTTGATCGAGAGGAATGAAGGCCATGGAAGAAGGGGAAGGGGAGGAGCACTAGAGGGAGCTGGTGGGCAGGTAAGGAGATGAGGCAAAAGAGAGAAACAGGCAAGAAGAATGGTGAAGGAGGGTGTTGTAATTTCCTGAGAAATCAATGTTCATGCCATCAGGTTGCAGGCTACCCAGGTGGAATATAAGGTGTTGTCTCCTCTGAGGTGGTTGTAAGACTTGACTCTGGGACTGTAAGAAGTGGTTCTGGCAGATCTGGCCACCTCTCTTCTGTAACAATGGACCTGCTCTCCTCAACCGATCGATGTGTCCTTGCCAGATGGTATCAGATGTTATCTTCATTGTGCAGAAATGGTCCAATTCTATACTTTCCAAATACACACTTTTGATCGCCACTGTAGTCCCTCAGCAGGACTGCTTGTCGAGGAGTGAAACATTGAGCCTCCTTGTTTGAGGAACCCTCAGTTTGCCTCATCTGCTTGTCCTGAATACTGCTTCTGTTACACGGAGCGACTGAGGAGAACCCAAGTGCAGGACACAGGCACGGGGATTGAGTTGGGATGCTTGCGCAGGTGTGAATGTAGAACAGCAAACAGGAGGAATCCTGACCCAGAGCTCTGATATGGAGTCTTGACACGGAGACGAGGATTTTCATGGAATATCTTGAAACACTCCCAGGAGTTTGAAACGGATCGCAGTTTCCATCGCTGTGCCGCTGATGTAATAAAGGGTGTGAGTTCTCCTGAAGTCCATAACCATCGCCTTTGTCGTTGACATTAAGGACCAGTTTATTTTCCTGTCACCAGTCCTTGAGCTCTTCGACCTCCTTTCTGTGGGTCATCTCATCGTTGTTGGTGATGAGTCCCACCACTGTGGTGTGGTCTGTGAACTTGACAATGTGATTGCTGGGGTGTTTGGCCGTGCAGTCATGTGTGAGCAGTCAAGCTGTGGTGGAGGGCACCTATTCTATGCAGTTAGTTTCCTGTCTATTTCCACATAATATAAATGTTTATCAGCATAATTTTGGCCCTTGTGTGTTGAAACAAAAGGAATATTTTCTGTCATTTTCTTTTCTTATCATCTGATTTGACTCCTCCCCAAGATCTGATTTGCAGAGACGTGCCAAATTGCACCTTCAGGATGGAGGGATCGAGCTGCAGAGAAAAATCTTCAGACAGATGGAGAGAAAGGTCAAGTCACTGAATGTATTCAAGAGGGGAGAGTTAAAATTTGAGACATCACTGACAGAGTTATTTAGAGAACACGGAACACTTGTTCAACACTCTAGATTGAAGATTGTTTAATATCATTTCCTGTACACAAGTGTAAAGGGGAAAAACGTAATTGTTAGTCTGGATCCAATGCAGGTGAAAAAGAAAACATGAAAGAAAAAACTACACAATAATAATTAAAAACACAATAAATACAACTGCATAAGATGGCTTGTATACACAGATTGATTATATGTCCATAAAGTGATGTTAGACTATACAAAGGAGATTTACAAGAAATAATGAAGTACTGTGGAGTTAGTAGGTGGAAGTGGTGATCAGCCTCACTTCTTGGGGAACATGTCTGGAACACGTGACATGAACCAGCCCCTCTCAGGGCAGTGACATGAACCAACTGCCTCTCCCAGGGCACCGACACAAACCAGCGGCCCCTCCCAGAGCTGCGCCATGAATCAGTGGCCACTCTCAGGGCAGCAACATGAACCAGTGTTGAGATGATGAGAACCAATCAATCTCCTCCAGATTTTCCTTGATATTTCAATCTTCTGAGACGCTTCAATCAATGTCCAAGGATATACGGAGAATCAGAAAGATAGGTTAGTAGGCAGAGGGGTTGGTGTGGCTCTGTGTATAAGAAATAATATTAAATCATTGGAAAGAGATGACATAGGATCGGAAGGTGTAGAGTCTCTATGTGTTGGGTTAAGAAATGGCGAGGGTAACAGGACCCTAATGGCAGTTGTACACAGGCCTCCAAACAGCAGCTCGGATGTGAATTACAAATTACAGCAGGAGATCGAAAGGGCATGTCAGAAAGGCAATGTCATGATCATTGTTGGGGATTTTTAATTTGAAAGTGGATTGGGAAAACCAGGCCAGTACTGGACCTCGAGAGAGAATTTGTAGAATGTCTGAGGTATGGTTTTTTAGAACAGCTTGTTGTTGAGCCCACTAGGGGATCGACTGTGCTGGATTGGGTGTTGTGCAATGATCCAGAGGTGATAAGAGAGCTTAAGGTTAAGGAGCCCTTAGGGAACAGTGATCACAATATGATCCAGTTCACATTGAAATTTGAGAGAGAAAAAATAAAATCTAATGTGTTGGTATTTCAGTGGAATAAAGGAAATTACAATGGCATGAGAGGGGAACTGGCCGAAGTTGACTGGAAAGGATCAATTGTAGGAAGGACACCAGAGCAGCAATGGCTGGAGTTTCTGTGAAAAATTAGGGCAGATATATTCCAAATAAGAAGAAATTTTCAAAGGAAAAAAGGGCACTACCGTGGCTGACAAGTGAAGTCAGAGCTAAAGTAAAAGCAAAAGAGAGGCATACAAGGAAGCTAGAGCTAGTGGGAAGATAAAGGATTGGGGAGCTTTTTAAAACTTGCAGAAAGAAACTAAGGTGGTCATTCAGAAGGAAAAGATGAATTATGAGAGGAAGCTGGTGACTAATATCAAAGGAGATACTAAAAGCTTTTTTAAGTATTAAAGGGTAAAAAAGAGTCGAGGATAGATATAGGACCAATACAACATGATACTAGAGATATTGTAATGAGAGATGGCAGAGGAACGGAATGTGTATTTTGCATCAGTCTTTACAGTGGAAGATGTCTGCAGTACACCAGACATTCAAGAGTGTCAGGGACGTGAGGTTTGTGTAGTGAAAATTGCGACTGAAAAGGTGCTCAGGAAGCTTAATGGTCTGAGGGTGGATAAATCTCCTGGACCTGATGGAATGCACTCTTGGGTTCTGAAGAAAGTAGCTGGAGAGATTGTGGAGGTGCTAACAATGATCTTTCAAGAATCAATAGATTCTGGCATTGTACCGGATGACTGGAAAATAGCAAATGTTACTCCGCTATTCAAGAAGGGTGGTAGGCAGCAGAAAGGAAACTATAGACCTGTTAGCCTGACATCAGTGGTTCAGAAGTTGTTGGAATCGATTGTTAAGGATAAGATCATGTCATATGGGAGGCTTTGGGAGCGGACCTAAAAACAAGACACAGACACTGAACTACCAGGAACAGGACTAGGCATGAGAAGGAAGCAAAGGAAGTGAGGAAGAACGGATGCTAGACATGACAAAGGCCCCAGACGAGAGAAGGATTCCAGGTCAGGGCTAGGACTTGACAAGGATAGCAGAACCAGGATATGGAACTGGGAACTAGGAGCCCGGGCTTGGACTCCGAGCCAGAGACTGGACAAGGACCCAGAACCTGGGTCTGACTCGGGCTCGGACTCTAGAACCAGGCAAGGACAAGACGTGGCTACAGGACGAGGTGAAGCACAGGACTGGACGTGAGACTCATGGGCAGGACAAGGGAACCCCAGCACAGGACGAGGGAATCCCAGCACCAGGCTGGGCATGGTAATCCTGGGCTGGGTGAGGCACATCAACAAGACGAGAACGCAGAGCCTGGGTCGAGGGAGAACACGAACGCAGAGCCTGGGTCGAGGGAGAACACGAACGCAGAACGCAGAGCCTGGGTCGAGGGAGAACACGAACGCAGAACGCAGAGCCTGGGTCGAGGGAGAACACGAACGCAGAACGCAGAGCCTGGGTCGAGGGAGAACACGAACGCAGAACGCAGAGCCTGGGTCGAGGGAGAACACGAACGCAGAACGCAGAGCCTGGGTCGAGGGAGAACACGAACGCAGAACGCAGAGCCTGGGTCGAGGGAGAACACGAACGCAGAACGCAGAGCCTGGGTCGAGGGAGAACACGAACGCAGAACGCAGAGCCTGGGTCGAGGGAGAACACGAACGCAGAACGCAGAGCCTGGGTCGAGGGAGAACACGAACGCAGAACGCAGAGCCTGGGTCGAGGGAGAACATGAACGCAGAACGCAGAGCCTGGGTCGAGGGAGAACACGAACGCAGAACGCAGAGCCTGGGTCGAGGGAGAACACGAACGCAGAACGCAGAGCCTGGGTCGAGGGAGAACACGAACGCAGAACGCAGAGCCTGGGTCGAGGGAGAACACGAACGCAGAACGCAGAGCCTGGGTCAAGAGAGAACAGGAACGCAGAACACAAAGCTGAGGGAGAGACAGGAACATGGAACATTGAGCCAGGATCTCTCCTTGGGAACAGGACGTAGGGCCGGGACTCATTACACAGAACGCTGAACACGACGAGACAGTTCCCAACGCTAAGTAGCAGCAAAACGGCCGGACCTACCTAGCGAAGGTGTGGACACTGAGAGGCAGTTCCCAACTGGGTGAGGCTCCAGGCAGAGGTTCCAGACAGAGGTTGCAAGCAGGGCTTTCAGAGGGAAGGAAGGGAACAGTCCAGCCTCAGGGTAACAGCAATGATGGCCTGACTTACCCAACAGAGGCAAGGACTGGGAGGGACAGATCCCACCATAGGGTAGCAGCAAGGACAGCCTATCTTGCCCCACAGTGGCGAGGACAGGATACCAACCAGATGAACCCACACAGAGGCAAGAACATGATACTGACGAGACAAACCCCACAGAGACAAGGACAGGATACTGACAAGACAAACCAGCCCCTACACTCAAACCCAGGGCCACTTATATTGCCGGCCTCAAGACGAGAATCAGGTACTGACGATTAAGCCCCAAATGAGACAAGGGACAGCTAGAAGACCCGGTGTCTGGAGTCCACGGATTGGACTGTGAGCTGGAATGCGGACTTCACAGACCGGACCATAACAGGTTACTGAGTACCTGGAGGCACATGACAAGACAGGCTAAAGCCAGCATGGTTTCCAGAAAGGAAAATCCTGCCTGACAAACATACTGCAACTCTTTGAGGAAATTACAAGCAGGGTAGACAAATGAGATGCAGTAGACGTGGTGTACTTCGATTTCAGAAGGCCTTTGACAAGGTGATGCACATAAGGCTGCTTAGAAAGATAAGAGCCGATGCTATTGCAGGGAAGTTTCTAGAATGGGTGGAGCATTGGCTGATCAGCAGAAAATAGGCAGTGGGAATAAAGAAATCCTATTCTGGCTGGCTGCCGGTTACCAATGGAGTTCCACAGGGGGTCTGTGCTGGGACCATTACTTTTTACGATGTATGTCAATGATTTGGACTATGGTATTGATGGATCTACGGCTAAATTTGCTGATGATACAAAGATAGGTGGAGCAGCAGGTAGTGTTAAGGAAACAGAGAGCCTGAAGAGAGATTTAGATAGTTTAGGGGAATGGGCAAAAAGGAGGCAAATGAAATACAATGTTGGAAAGTGTATGGTCATGCACTATGGTGGAAGAAATAAACAGGCAGACTATTATTTAGATGGGGAGAGAATTCAAAATGCAGAAATGCAAAGAGACTTGGGAGTCTTTGTGCCAGATACCCTAAAGGTTAACCTCCAGGTTGAGTCGGTTGTGAAGCAGGTGAATGCAATGTTTTCATTCATTTCTAGAGGTATTGAATAAAAGACCAGGGATGTGATGTTGAGGCTCCTATAAGGCACTCATGAGACCACACTTGGAGAACTGTGTGCAGTTTTGGGCTCCTTATTTTAGAAAGGATATACTGATATTGGAGAGGGTTCAGAGAAGATTAATGAGAATGATTCCAGGAATGAAAAGGTTACCATATGAGGAACATCAGGCAGCTCTTGGGCTGTATTCCCTGGAGTTCAGGAGAATGAGGGGGGGATCTCAAAGAAACATTCTGAATGTTAAAAGGCCTGAACAGATTAGATATGGCAAAGTTATTTCTCATGGTAGGGGAATCTAGGACAAGAGGGCACAACTTCAGGATTGAAGAACACCCATTTAGAACAGAGATGCAGAGAAATTACTTTAGTCAGGGGTGGTAAGTCTGTGGAATTTGTTGCCACGAGCAGCTGTGGAGACCAAGTCATTGAGTGTATTTAAGGCAGAGGGAGATAGGTTCTTGATTAGCCAGGACATCAAAGAGTATGGGGAGAAAGCAGGGGAGTGCAGGTGACTGGATGAAGTGGATCAGCCCACGATTGAATGGTGGAGTATACTCGATGGGCTGAATGCCTTACTTTTGCTCCTATAACTTATGGTCTAATCAGCCAGATATGGAGTCGATCACAGCCCCTGGTCTCATCTCCGAGCTTCTCCTCGTGGTAGCTTGTGTTTGCGCTTCACTCCTGGAGTTCTCTCAGGGACAGCAGGGAGTGAGCTCACTCAATTGAACTACAGACAGGAAGTCACAGGCTCCAACAGCATCAAAAACAAAATTAGGATAAAAAGATCTGGAAAAACTGAAATGGTTGGTGGTCCTGGTATGGATGCTACGTAGCCTCCTCCCTGATGGGAGTGGGACAAACAGTCCATGAGCAGGGTGGGTGGTATCCTTCAAGATGTTACTGGCCCTTTTCCGGCACCTAGGCTGGTGCGGCCGGTGCAATGGACAACCCTGACTCTGTTGTAGGGCCTTCCTGTCCGTCACGGTACAGTTTCTGTACTATGTGGTGATACAGTTTGACAGGATGCTCTCCACTGCGCATCTGCAGAATGCCATTGGTATGGATGTACAAAGCTCAACTCTCTTCCACCTCCTCAGAAAGTAGAAGGTGTTGATGAGCGTTTGTGATGGTGGAGGATGTGTTGTGGGACCACGAGAGGTTACGAGTGATGAACTCTCCCAGGAGTTTGAAACTGATCGCAGTTTCCATCGCTGTGCCACTGATGTAAAAAAGGGTGAGTTCTCCTGAAGTCCATAACCATCTCCTTTGTCTTGTTGACATTAAGGACCAGTTTATTTTCCTGACACCAGTCCCTGAGCTCTTCGACCTCCTTTCTGTAGGTCATCTCATCGTTGTTGGTGATGAATCCCACCACTGTTGTGTCATCGGTGAACTTGACAATGTGATTTCTGGGGTGTTTGGCGGTGCAGTCATGTGTGAGCAGAGAGTACAGCAATGGGCTCCCCGGGGGTGGGGGTGGTGAGAGCAGCCATGCTGTGGATGATAGTGAAGGAGGAATGGTTGTGTATTCGGACTCTGATATCTGTTTGTTTGGAAGTCCATCACCCAGTTGCACAGTGGTGTATTCAGACAGAGAAGCAGGAATTTGTTTGCCAGGGTCAATGCAGTTAGATGCCTGCACCCCGTTTCTATTTCCGCACAATATAAATGTTTGTCAGTATACCAATGCCCCTTCCACATTAAAACAAAAAATATTGTCAGTCATCAGATTGTAAAAATGCCACTGACTTCTAACACAGGCGAGTCTGTAGTGAAGATTTGTTTTGTAGGGATTTCCCACACAGAAGGAAGGAACAATGTCACAGAATGGTGCCAGAGAGTGGAGACATTTTGTTTGCAGCTCCCATATCAATCATCAAGTATTCTTGTTTAAAACTAAACAGCTGAAATCTGCAGCCACAGACTCTGCAGTTAGCAACATTGTTGAAAGTCCATCTCCTTGGCATTATGCCGGGGAGGGTAGTGGGGTGGTTGGTTGTAAAGAAAAGATTCATCAGGAGTATCACGGAGGCTGCTGAGCGAGCCTCTGGATGGCCATAGATCAAGAGCTGAGGCCCGGGGACCAATGCTGCTGGAAGCAAATCAGGGCCTGAGCACCCTGGCGAGGTTGCCTGGGTGAGAGTGTGTGATGTTGAAGATGAGAAACACCCGACATGTCCGAACACATCCTCAGATGTATCTCAGCATCAGAAAACTAGCGATCTTCAGAAATAACAGACTCATCAGGACTGCACACCACTCAGGGTTCTGGTACAGCAAGTGACAGATTAGGTACATGATTAATAATAAAAATCATTTATGTAGTTCAAAGTGTTTTACAATGTGATAAAAGTACAAATATGAAGATAAAATAAAAATAAACATTAAGTAAAAGACAAAAAGATGTTGGTTAAGAGCAGGCTTCATTAAATAGGCTTTGAGTTGGTGTTTAAAAGTGTACCCCTTATACTTTTAGGGACTGAATTCCACAGTTTGAGTGTTTTTTTTTAAAGTTGACCTGCCAATTATCTTTTGAGGGAGGTTGTTTAAATTTCAGAGGCTGGCAGAAGACCTGAGAGCTCAGTAGGATTATAAAACAAAAGAGATTCTGTGATGTTCTTGGTCCCAGAACATTTAAAAACAAGAGTCTTTAAAATTAATTCTAAATTGTACAGGAAACAAATGCAGAGTTGCTAGTATCAGAGTGATATGCTTACTCATCCTGGTTTTTGTGAACAGTGGTGCTCTGACTGAGTTGAAGTTTGTCAATAGATTGCTCTGGAAGGCTGGTAAAAAGTCACAGTAATTTAGCCTTTTCAATGTGACTGTGTAAGTGTTGCTGCACCAGAGCAGATTGTTCACACATTGTGGTTAGTGGTCATATACACTCAAGTGGCCACTTTATTCAGCACACCTGGTCACCTGTTCATTAATGCATTTATCTAATTAGTCAATCATGTGGCAGCAACTCGATGCATAAAAGTATGCAGACATGGCCAAGAAGCCATCTCTATCTCCCATCAGGAGGGCCTTAAAGCTCTCCATTTCTTTCTGAACACCAGGCCCGATCAGTTCCAATCCACCACCAATCTCCTCCATCTGGTGGAATTGGTCATCACCCTCAACAATTTGTCCTTCGAGTTCTCCCGGTTCCTTCAAACCCGAGGTATAGCCATGGTCAGCCACGTGGGTCCCAGCTATGCCTGCCTTTTAGTTGACTACGTTGGACAGTCCATGTTCCAAGCCTGCACTGCATTGCTCCCCAACTCTTCTAATACTACATTGACAACTGCATTGCTGCTGCTTCCTGCATCCATGCTGAGCTTGTCAATTTCATCATCTTTGCCTCCAATTTCCACCCTGCCCTCAAATTTACTTCATCTATGCCTGACACCTCTTTCCCTTTTCATGATCAGAATCAGGAAGGAGCAATAGCTCTACTGGGTGTTTTTTTTTAATAAATAAAAAACAGACCCCCAACTGTAACAAGGATAGCAAGAAGCAGATTGTGAGGCAGATTCTGGAGCAGTGCAATAATAGGGTTGTCGTGATGAGAGATTTTAACTTTCCTGATATTGACTGGCATCTGATAGAAGCTAGAGGATTTAGATGGGGTGGAGTTTGTTAGGTGTGTTCAAGAAGGTTCCTGATGAAATATGGAGATAAGCCAACAAGAAGAAAGGCTGTACTTGATCTGGCGTTCAGAAATGAACATGGAGAGGTTCCAGATTTCTCAGTGGGAGAGCATTTTTGAGGTAGAGATCACAGCTCTCTCCTTTACCATAGTGCTGGAGAGGGATAGGAGCAGACAATTTGGGAAAGTATTTAATTTGGGTAGTGGGAAATATGCTATTAGGCAGGAACTTGGGGACATAAATTGAGAGCAGATGTTCTCAAGGAAATGCATGGCAACAATGTGGCATATGGCATTATGCATAGATATGTTCCATTGAGGCAAGGAAAGGATGGTAGGGTAAAAGGACCATGCTGTACAAAGGGTGTGGAAAATCTAGTTAACAAGAAAAATGCTTACAAAAGGTTCAAGAAACTTGGTACCGTTAGAGCTCTAGAAAATTACATGGTTGCTAGGAAGGAGCTTAAGAATGAAATTAGGAGAGCTAGTAGGGGCCATGAGGAGGCCTTGGTGAGCAGGATTATGTAAACCACAAGGCATTCTACAAGTATGCGAAGAGCAAGAGGATGAGCTGTGTGAGAATAGGACCAATCAGGTGTGATAGTGGAAACGTGTGCATGGAGTCGAAGGATGGAGCAGAGGTATTGAATGAATACTTTGCTTCAGTATTCCCATGGCTTTGCCCAACAAGCATGATTGAATTCTTTGGGGATGTAACAAAACACATTGATGAAGGTAGAGCAGCAGATATAGTGCATATGGATTTTAGCCAGGCATTTGATAAGGTTCCCCATGTGAGGCCTATTCAGAAAGGAAGGAGGTATGGGATCAAAGGAGACCTTGCTTTGTGGATCCAGAACTTGATTGTCCATAGAAGACAAAGAGTGGTTGTAGATGGTTCGTATTCTGCATGGAAGTCAAAGACCAGTGGTGTTCTGCAGAGATCTTTTCTAGGACCCCTTCTGTGATTTTTTTTTTTTTTTTTTTAAATGACCCAGATGAAGGGTGGGTTAGCATGTTTGCTGATGACACAACAGTTGGGGGTGCTGTGGATAGTCTGGAGGGTTGTCAGAGATTACAGCAGGTCATTGATAGGATGCAGAACTGGGCTGAGAAGAGGCAAATGAAGTTCAACCCAGATTACCGTGAAGTGGTTCATTTTGGTAGGTCAAATTTGAAGACAGAATATAGCCTTAATGGTAAGACTCTTGGCAGTGTAGAGGATCAGAGAGATCTTGGGATCGTGTCCATGGGATACTCAAAGCTGCTGCACAGGTTGTCAGCATTGTTAAGGCATATGGTCTGTTGGTATTCATCAACCATGCGACTGAGTTCAGGAGCTGCAAGGTAATGTTACAGCTATACAAGACCTTGGTCAGACCCCACTCAGAGTACGGAGTTTGGTTCCAGTCACATCACTACAGGAAGGATGTGGATACTATAGAGAGAGTCCAGAGGAGATTTACAAGGATGTTGCCTGGATTGCAGAGCAAGCCTTATGAGAATAGATTGAGTGACCTTGGCCTTTTCTCCTTGGAGTGACAGAGGATGAGAGATAACCTGATAGAGGTGTATAGGATGATGAGGGGCATTGATCATGAGGATAGCCAGAGGTTTTTTCCCAGGGCTGAAAAGTCTAACATGAGGGAGCATAGTTTCAAAGTGCTTGGGATTAGGTACAGAGGGAATGCCAAGGTTAAGTTTTGCTCAGAGAGTGGTGGGTGTGTGGAATGCACTGCCAGCAATGGTGGTGGAGATGGATACAATAGGGTTTTTAAAGACTCTTCGATAGGTACATGGAGCTGAGAAAAATAGAGGGCTTTACGGTAGGGAAATTCTAGGCAGTTTCTAGAGGAGGTTACATGATAGGCAAAACGAAGGGCCTGTAATGTGCTGTAGATTTCTATGTTCTATGCCCCCTTCTCCAGCCCTTTATCTCTTCCCCCAGTCAAATTCCCAACTCCTTACTTCACCCCTTCCCCCTCTCCCGGTTTCACCTATCAGCTGCCACCTTGTACTTCTGACTTCTCCCCTTCCTCCCCAGACCTGATGAAGGGTCTCAATCTGAAACATTGACGCTTACTAGCTTATATAGATGCGTCCTGGCCTGTTGAGTTCCTCCAGCATTTTGTGTGAGTTGCAAGAAGTTCAGTGGTTGTTCAGACCAACCAACAGAATGGGAAAGAGATGTGGTCTAAGTGACTGACTATGGAAATATTGCTGGTGCCATTTGGGATGGTTTGAGTATCTCAGAAACTGCCGATCCTCTGGGATCATTTGGATCTTGGCGGCTTATGCTCGGACAGGGAGTCGGAATGGATCATCAAGAGGCACTTGGTCTGGAACACATCAGCCCGCGGCCGGTCCTCAGTACTGAACATGGGAGGAGAGAGCAGTAACCGTGAAACAAAATGTCACGCTTCCGATATCACGGGCAAAATGACGTGTAAAATTCTCTAAATGTGACATTGTTTGAAAGCCGGTCCGTGAATTGTGCAAATATTTACTCAGTGCCCATTTTTCCCCATTTTTCTCTCTCCAGCCGTTCCGCAGTTTAAGTACAAGCCAATGTGAAATTTCTCTTTTGTTCTGCCAAGCCAGAGATGACGAATAAAAACGAGAAACGAGTAACGGTCCGCAGAATAAAACACGACGCAAAAATACGCAGTTACTAAGTACAGTTACCATCTAATACTGGGTGAGTCCGCGTAAATACATGTATATTGAATATTTTAAAACATTTTACCTACCTATTACGATAAAGAGTAAAATGAAAACGAAAATTGTTTCGTTCAGTGAAATCGGCCTGAAATTCATAGCTTCTGAACTCGCCAGCGGGATATGTTGTTTTGTCAAAACACTCAGACTTTGATAAACGTCAGAAAGCTCCCGAAGAGAAATCCGTTTGTCACGTAATAGCGTCTCAGTGAGTTTACGAAGCTCCAACGGTCTAGGAAGTTCCTTCAAGCGAAAATACACGGAACTGCCGGGAGCTGACTGTTTTACAACCACCTGCGTATCTCCAGCTCACACTCGCGTTAACGCTCTAATCCAGGCAGGGAGTCAAAAGTTGAATTCTTTGTTAACTTCATCGAACTTTCTGATTGAAAATACCAGCAACTTCGTCCATCCGTAATCCTCGATTAACCCTACAAATACTGGTTAAACTGCAGCAAAGTAATTCATATGCACCTCAAAAGTAAGCATTCCTCCAAGATAGACCAGTAGAACACAGAAACAGGCCTTTTGACCCACATTGTCTGCACCGATCTTTTTCACCTAGGGTAAAGTCTCTGACTACACACCCATCTCTTCTGTGATATACCAGTGAAAACAGTTCCACTTTGATTTTAAATACTTTCAGAGTTACAGCATGAAACAGGCCCATCCAGATCAATGAGTCACACCACCCAGCAGCCCACTTTTTTTTTTTTTTTTTTAAAACACCAGCCTAACCCCAGGATAGTGTTAAATGACTAATTAACCTACTGTCTGGTACATTGTTGGACTGTGTTGGGAATCTGGAGGAAACCAAGGCAGTCACAGGGAGAACAGATAGTGCTGGAATTGAACTCCAAAGTCTAACACTTGAAGCTGTAATAGTGTCACGCTAACTGCTACACTTGTTGGTCCATTCTCTCCTTACAGGTAATACACTCCAATCCAGGCATCATGCTGGTGAACCTGTTCTGTGCCCTCTACAATGCTCCACATCTTTCCTATAAGGTGGAAACCAGAACTTTACACAATATTCCAAATGTGGCCAAAGCAAAGGTTAATACAGCTGCCACATGATTTCCCAATCTTTATACTCAATGCCCTAAACAATGGCAGCAACAGGAGAACCTCAAGGAATTTTACAGGTGTATTGGGAGCACAATGGGAGTCAAGTGCCCTCCATTGTCCATGATTGGATCTACCCATTTGATGCCAATTATCTTGCACACAATGCACCTATAAAATGCCTTCTGATTCTCCTTCATTCTACCTGGCAAGGACATTTCTTAGCTCTTTGAAATCCACCAAGTTTCTGTTTGAATTTCTTTCCTGCTCCCTTTATATTCCAAGGGCTTTGTCGGATTTTAGATTCCTAAATTGTACATATGCTGCCTTTCTATTTTTCACTAAATGTACAATAACTCATCCTTCAAGGTCACCAATGCTTCCCATGTTTTATTTTCACCCACAGGGACAATTGATTAGCCTTTAAAACAGACTCATCTGTGGACAAGACCTTAATAAAATATACAGTACTTCATAACAGTAAAGATTCACATTATTTTTATATGGCAACTATTTTAAAGCCAAAGTAAATACAATATGCAATAGAGTAACCAGCTTCTGCATTAAATATTTTCAACTTTTGCAAGTTCCTTAGATAAGCTTATCAAAAAGCACACATGTCCCAGGAAATCTATAAACCCGAGGACTGAAAGCAGCTTAAGCAGGGATGTTTACCATGATAAGATAAAGAGTATTTAGAACAAGAATAAACCAGAGAAAGAAGAAATTAAAATAACAGCCTGAATCAAACAAACTGGTGGAAATCTACAGGTTGGCCCAGCAGTGTGTGGGAGAGAAGAAAATGGTGTTGTTTCGAGTTGAAGTCCTTCATCAGGACTGAAAGTGGGAGAAGTGAGATGGTCTCTCAGGGAGAATGATGAAGCAGCAGTCCAAAATGATTACTGGGCTCAGGAGAGGTGTACAATGATAGACAGCTGTGCTAAGTCAAGGAGGAAAGTGGCTGGGGTGGAGCTAAGAGGCAATGGCAGATGAATTAGACTGGCAGCTGCACCAGGGAATGGTTTGGAGTGGAGTTAGGAGACAATGGAAGGTGATTAAGATGGAGGCAGAAAAAAAAGGAAAATGAGAGGCAGATGGAGCAAGGTGGGAGGAGGGGAGTGTGAGGTCTGGAGACTTCTACAGCAGGTAGATGAGCAGAAACACAAAGGGTCACCAGTGCTGGTATCTGGTGAGAATGGGATCCATTAGTGGGGAGGTGAATGGCAGATGGTGGACTAGATAGGGGAGACGGAGCAAGTGTATGGGCCAACTGTGTGTGGATGGAACAAGGATGGTGAAGAGAATATAGATAGATCATGGAGTGATGGACTGAAGGGGCAGTGAGGGTTATTGCACTTGAGGGAAAGGGGACAAAATGGGGAGAACAGAGAAGGATTGGAAGGGGTCAGAATAGATCTACCAGCTTGAACAAGACACACTGGTTCATTGCAGTAACATTTTTGCCAGCTCTTTTTTTAGAAGAAAAAAGCCTGTGCTATTCCTGGCTTTCACCTTGGGGAGATTGAAAAGGACCATGTAGACCTTAAAGTGATTACTATCACAAAGGATTGAATTCCAGAGAGAGTGAGGAGACTAAAACCTGACCAGTCCCACTGGCTGACAGTCTTTATCCCGGGGAGTTAAAGAAGTGGCTGCAGAGCAAATGGGTGCATTTTTATGGTGCCCCAAAATCCCCACGACTCTAGAACAGCCTCAGTAAACTGAAAAGGTAGAAAATGTAACTGCATTCATTAAGACAGAAATATATTTAAGTAAACTGTAGTCAAACTGACATCAGATTTTGCCACTTGCTCGAATCTTTGTCTCGTAACCCACAAAAGCTGAAAAAAGATCTGCAATTATTAGTAATAACAGTAGCAAAAGGGCTTTTATATATCATTCTGATCCACTTATTAAAATTAATACCAAAGCCAAATTTCTCTAAAACATTAAAGTATTTCCATTCAACTCTGTCAAATGCCTTTTCAGCATTGAGAGAGACAACACATTGGAGAGTCTTTGAAAAGGATGAATATATAACATTTAGCAGTCTCAGAACATTAGAGAAGGAATAACAGCCCTTTACAAAACCTGCTTGGTCTTGAGAGATAATTGTAGCTACAAAATTCTCCAGCCAATTAGCCATTATATTTGAAAGAATTTTAGCATCCACATTTAATTAAATAGGTCTATATTAAGCCAGTCAGTAGGGTCTTTATCTTTCTTAGGAAAGAAAAATACAAGCTTCATAAAATGTGGAAGGCAACTCCTATCAAAAAAGAATCTTTAAGCATTTCCAACATACATGAAGCAATTTTTCAAATTTTTAATAAAATCCTACAGAATAACCATTCAGTCCATAGGCTTTACCAGATTGCATTGAAAAATAGCTTTCTGAATTTCGTTTTCAGTAATAGGAGCATCAAGAGTTTGTTGATCTGCAACAGAAATTCAAGGAAAATCAATCTTTTGTAAAAAGGCATTCTGTCATGAGGGGCCAGATGGATCCAAACAGGACACAGGCACTGAAGTACTAGGGGGAGGACAGGACGGGAATGCTATGGCACTTAAGGGTAGCTGGGGTTCAGGCAGATAGAGTCCAGGCAGGCAGGTCCCCGAGGTTCAGGCAGGCAGGTCTAGGTGGCGATAGACTAGCAGAGAGCCCTCCCTAGGCAGGCCACATGTATCCCGGGTAGGGACGCCTCCCAGGCGAAAAACCGGAGGCCTGGACACGACGCGAACCCCTAGGCGGGTGCGGGCACTATCCCAGAGTTCGGGCAGAAGAGAACGAGGGGGCAGAACCTCCGCCGGGCCACGGCCCATCGGCCGGTGCCGCCAGACGGAAGCAAGGGATAGGAACAGGCAGAACCCCTGCCGAGCCGAAGCAGGTCGGCCAGACGTGCCCGACAGGGGCAAGGGGTAGGAACGGGCATAGGTCCAGGTTGACCAACAGCACAATCATGATAACGGGGAAATCGGAAAACGGCCGACAGACAGCGCGACGGCGCGAACAAAACAAACGAGCGGAGAAGCGGGACCAGCACAAGGGAAGAAAGGTGGGGGAGCGGACCAACCTGGTAGTACTGGCACGGGGAAAAGAATCATGATGAAGAGAAGATCTGAGCCCGGGCGGGATCACAGAATACAGAGCCAGCGGAGAAACAGAACAAAACGACCACCCATCTGGTCCCAGTCCCAAGGCCCCTTATATACACCTGCAGCTCAATGAGCCACAGGTGTGCCTCCTTGAGCCAGGAGGGTCCTAACTAGATCTCTGGTGACGGGAGGGACAACTGCAGGATCCGGAGTCCGGAGCCCCCGTACCGGATCAAAACCCGGAACGCGGTTCCGGATCGGACCCTGACACATTCATTTTAGAAGAATCAACTGGAAACTGCAATTTATAAAGTTCAATATGAAAGTCTTGAAATATCTTCATAATTACATGCTAAACTACCATCTCCCTTACGAATTTTTAAAATTTGTCTTTTAGCTCTAACTGCTTTTAATTGAGATGCTAATAGCTTATTATTTGTATCTCCAAACTCATAAAATTGACTTTTCAATTTAAGCAAATTTCTTTCAATAGGATAAGTTAATAATAAATTATATTGTGATTGGAGTTCAACTCTTTGTTTGAATAAATCAATGTTAGGAGAGATTTTGTAAATATTATCCAAGAATTTAATTTGTTTGGAAATCTTATCTAACTCTGTTTTTGTCTGTTTCTTAAGCTTAGTTAAATAGGAGATTATCTGACCACACAAATATGCTTTAAATGGTCCCATATAATCAATTTTGATACATCTCCCGTATTACTAAAAAGAAAAAAACTTTTATCTGAGTCGCAATAAATTTGACAAAGTCTGAACTTTATAATACATTTTCTGGAAACCGCCAAGGCAAATTTGCAATAACGACATCATTTAATTCAAAAGCTAAGCTTAAAAGTGCATGATCTGAGAGAACCATAGCATCATATTCACATTTCTGGACTTCGGACAAAAATCAGGGATCAGCTATAAAATAATCGATTCTCGAATATTTTTTGTGAACATGTGAAAGAAAGAATAATCTCTGTCATTTGGATGTAAATGTCTCCAAACTTCAACCAGGACAAAATCAATTAAAAAAGAGTTAACAAATGATGCAGAACAACTCGGAAGCCCCCACTAATTGTTTGAACTCTTGTCAATCAAAGGATTTAAACAAAAGTTGAAATCACCACCTATTAACAACGTACATTCATTTAAATCCGGCAATAAAGCAAATACTTTTTTTTTAAAAGGACCATCTACATTAGGTCAATATAGGTTAACCAGAACAATTTTTCTATGACAAATTGTTCCTTTAACAATTAAAATTCTGCCATTAATATCTGACACAATGTCTTCTTGGATGAATAAAATATTAGATTTAATAAAAAATAGATACTCCCCTTGTTTAATTTTGACAAGTAGCATGAAATTGAAGGTCCTTCCACATTTTAAAAAATCTATTTTGATTGCCCGTTTTGATATGCATTTCTTGAGCAAAAATTATATCAGGTTGGAATCGATTAATGATTTTAAAAGTCTTCTTTTGCTTAATAGGATGATTACAACCATATACATTCCAACTTATAATGTTTATCTGTTTAGTTACCATAACAATTTTTATTTTGTTTAACACAGAAATACACACATACCAGTGCGGGCTATCAATCATTCATCATTCATCATTTACCTCAAAAATTTCACATCTTCTTTAAATGGTCGATCGATCAAAGGACATCTTAAGCAAATCAGAAATCTTCAAAGCTTATTTTCGTTCCGAAATAACAATTATTCAGCAGACCTAAAACCATTCAAACCTCGGCTACAACCAAAATAGAGCTAACATAGTCCAATGCCTCTTTGGGGTCCAGAAAAACACATGGAGTCTAATCTTTGGGAAATCATTTTAATCGGGCTGGATATTGAAGTGATGGGAATAATCCTTTCTAATAAGCTACCTACATGGTTGAATTTAGACAGCAGGTCCATAACTTCCCGTGGATAATCTTCATAAAAATGAATCTTGGAACCCTTAAATTTAAAAACTCTGAGTTTCCTTGCGTATTTTATGATTTGGTCTTTAACTTTGAAGTGAAGGAAGCAGACCAAAACTGACCTTGGTTTATTCGGATCCAAAGATTTCCAAGTGAAATTTCTATGCGCTCTTTCGATATCAGGAGGTTGAGGTAAAATATCCGGAAACAGAGATTTAAACAAGTTAGCAAAATAGTCCAATAGATCCCCACTCTCAGATCCTTCCTTCAGTCCAACAATTCGAATATTATTCCAATGAGATCTTGCTTCCAAATCGATAATCTCATGTTGAGACTTTTCCAAGTGGGCTGAAATATCCTCTATTTGATGCTTCATCTCCTTAAGTTTAGAATTCAGGGAAATAATATTTTCCTGCAAAAATTGAAAACTCACTCATAACGACTTCATCTCAGAAGAGGCAGCATCAAGTTTTACCGTGTTGACATCTATTTTCTTGTTGAGAACCATCAGCGAACGTTCTAGATGCTCAGCCCAAACCGACATTTCCTCTGCTCTTTCCCCCTTTCCATTGCTGCTTTCAGGAAGCTGCCTTCCACTTCCTAAAAATTGCGACATAGTAACAACTATTCCCTTCTAAGATCTGACAAATAAAAGTTAAAAATTCAAAGATTAAGCTGGGGAAAAGGAAGAATTAATTGCAGCCACACAAACTGTGTGGCACTCTCTTAGCCAGTAGGCGGAGTCTCAAAAGCAGACATCAACTCCAAGATCAACCACTGCCTGAGTCGTGCTTTTGGATCAATGCAAGATTAAGGAAGAGCCTTTGAAGACCATGACCTACAGGTCTTTTGAGCAGTCATCCTTCCTACATTAGCATATGCAGCTGAATCATATACCGGCAACAGACAGCAACCGGAAAACTCTGCAACAATTCCACCGTAGAATTTATGAAAGGTTTTGAGGATCAGCTGGAATGACAGACACAAGTACCAGGGTACTGGATGAGGCCAACATGAACAGCATCTCCACCATGATAAAGCAACACCATCTCCGATGGATAGGTGATGTCATCCAAATGTCTAACTCACGTCTCCCCAATCAGATCCTTTACTTCCAGTTGAAGAAAGATCAACAAGCCCTTGGCGTGTAAAGAAAACACTTTGAAGGTTACATTGACATCAGCCTGAAGGAATTCAATGTTACATCTAAGATCTGAGAAGCTATTGTACTCAGTAGAGACACCTGGAGGAAATCTGTTCAAGAGGGAGCTGCGCCACATGACAGCGAACTTCGCTGAGCTGCAGAAAACAAGCGTCCACTGCAAAAGGAGAGACTGAACGACCAAAAGTCACAACCACTAACCACAACCACCCCTTGCTCGTGTCTACACTGCACCAGAACATGTGGATCCCAGATTGGCCTCCACAGCCGCCTGAGGACCCAGAAATAGACAGCCAGCAAGTGATCACACAACTCATCTGTGCGTTCCATACACTAGCCCTGAATCAGTTCATAGCCTCAAACCCTCTCCTGCAGAGTTCAAACCCAGAAACTCTGCAGCAGTGAGGAACTTCTCTGCCTGATGAGCAATGCAGGCAGGAAGGCTCCAGGGGCACAGGTAGAAAAGCCTTAGGGTGAGTTACAAATCAGCCCTGTTAGTGTTCTACTTCCTGTCCATGAAAATAGAAGATAAGGAAAATATGGGTAAAGAAGAACTTTGTAAAAACAGCTCAGCTCTCCGGATTGATTGTGGTGGCAGCCATGTTACTTTATGTGAATTGTGTCTTACTTACTGCCCATTACATCACTGGTGTTTAGAGCAGCAATGAAGGTTTTCCACCTCTGGTGCTGTTCAGGGCTTCCTTCATCATGTCAGGAGCTTCCTCTCGGTTTTCTCTGCTGTCGGTCACGCAGGTCCTGGGTGGTGACTCAGGAATACCTTTGGACTCAGATGTAGAAGGATTCTTCACTGCTGTCTCTGGAACAGTTTTGTTTTACAAGTCAGGGTTGTTGGCCCTGAGCTGAACCCCTGAGACTGAAGAATCGGTGGACCACTCTTAGTCTGGCCTCTACCCTTTGACCTGCTTGGCATGGGTGACCCTACCAAGAGCCAAAACATAAAGCCCTGATTCCTGCCAATGTGGCTGACTGCATTACTGAGGCACAGAAGCCTCAAACCACGATAAGGGTGTGTTCCTCTTGGAGGTATGTGCATTGTGAATAAGATATCAACTTAAAATGGATCTTCAATAATTTGAAAATATCATTGCAATTCTTTCACACAAATTGTGTCTTATTTCTGCCTTGACATCTATATTGCTCAGGAAATGTGAAGAAATCATCTAGGTCAGCTTCCATGATGCTGACTTGAACAGGAGAATGTTGGGGGAATAAAAGTGTTGCTGCTGGAACTGCAGGCCTCTGTAATCTCATCATTACATTCATCGCTTTCACTGGAAACCCTGACAGTTTTGTGGTTTTCTAAGGAAAGTAAAACGGATACAAAATTAGCAGCCCTTCTCAACGATACCTCACGACATCTGTCCTCTGGTAAGTATGAAGTCCAAACTAACAACATACCGATTCATCTGTCAGGAGGGATTTCAGAGCAGGTCTGGTACCTTTGTTTCATTGAAGTCCAAGTTCAGGTAAAATTTGGTTTACCCAGTGAAGTGTTATTTTATACAGTCGAGTGACAGGCTGCCTTGAACTGAAAGAAACTCAGCATAATTCCTCTTGGCTCTGACTGCTAACGGCTCCTCCAGAGAGAGAGCTTTCATAACTGTCAGATCCAGGTTCTGATGCATTCGTTTATCACATGTAACAGGCAGTGAAATTTCCTTTAGCAGCCAACACAGCCCAAGGGCATGCAGGGAGCAGTCTGCAAATGTTAACACACATTCCGGTGCCAATGTAGAACGGCCACAATGTTCAGCAGCAGACAAGCAACAAGAACAACACAACAGAAACAACAAAACAAGCTCGTTTCTCACCCTCAGTCCACCCACTCTCACACACAAACCTTCAACGTCTGATACTGGCCCGGACTTGCAGTCGTCAGGCCTTTGAGCTCTAGGCATTCTGACTTTCGTATCTTGACCATTCGACCTTCGAAATCCAGACTGTTGCACAAGAGCAGGAAGAGTGAGTTCCCGTGCATCTCCATTTTTCAGTGTGGAGGGATTCTTAAGCCACTTTTCTGCCTAAACGTTGTTCTACCACAATGTTGAATTTTGCCGACTGGGACAAATGAAGGTTCATTCGTTTTCATCTACAAGCTGGGGAAGCAGAAAACTGTGGTAAACTCAGTAGACTAGGCAGCAACTTGTTTATTCAAAGTTATAATCAGCCAGAATAAAGACCACACTTCCCTTCAGCTAATGGATCAAATACTACATTTACAATACTGTATTCTCAACTTTAAAAAAAAACTAAATCAAATACTCCACAAGACACTGCTCATTATTCTCAACTAAAACAGAAAGTTCTGGAAACACATAGAAAATCAGACTGCATCAGTTATCATTTTCATTTGAAGATCAAAAGGTCTCTGGTCTGAAGTGTTGGCCTCTCTCCTTCCATAGATGCTGCCTGACCTGATGTTTCCTGTCTCTATTTCAGATTCCTAACGTCACCTCCCTGAATGAGAAGGCACAGAAGGCCATTATTAGGTTGATTCTATATCTGCTGCTTGCATATGGGATGGGGAGGGCTTTTGAGGGGTTCTAACATTTTCTGTCATTTATTCATTCCGTAGGTTTCAATGAGATCCCCACACATTCTTCTAAATTCCAGTGAGTACAGGTCCAAAGCTGACAAATGCTCCTCATATGTTAACCTCCTCATTCCCAGAATCATCCTTGTGAGCCTCCTCTGGACTCTCTCCAGTGACAACACATCCTTTCTGAGATATTTGGTCCAAAGCTGTTGACAATATTCCAAGTGCGGCCTGACTAGTGTCTTATACTGACACCTTTCACTAATCAAATCACTGGCTTTAATATAACATAATTGATAACAAAGCAAATATTTTCAGGTATAACAGGTGTCTCAGCATGAATTAATGCAAGTAAGGAGTTTGTACATTCCCCCGTGACCATTTGGGTGTCCTCTGGGTACTCCGGTTTCCACCCACAGCCCAAAGGTATTCTGGGTGGTAGACTAATTGGTCATTGCAAATTGTCCTGTGATTGGGCGAGCATTAAATTGGAGGAGCCCAAGTGGAGTCTGGAGAAAAGTAGGAAAGAAATAGTCCAAACAATCCTCCCCATGCTGCACCAATCAATGCTCCACGAGATGCAGCCAAGCCATATGTCCAAAAGTAACTCAAAGGGAGCAAGCCCGGAGGCAGAGGAGGCAATGAGGATCTATGCTGTAAAGGTGTTGATTCAAAGGGGGGGGAGAGTCATCATCCTCGTTAGACCAAGAAACTTCCTTTGAAACTAAGAAGGGTTTTAGAAGTGTTTTGAAACGTTAAACAGTATCATCCTGGCATATCTCAGTCGGTAGAGTATTCCAGATTTTTGGTGCACAAGAGCAAAAGGCCGCATCACCAGTGTTTATTTGCTTGGCTGCAGGAACACTAAGTAAACCAGTATTCATGGATCTGAGATTACGACTAGGGATGTAAGGGGATAGACACTCCATTGTATTCGAAGGAGCCAGATTATTCAGAGCCTTGTATACAATTGGTCCCAACGGACACAGGCAGCCAGTGTAATGATGTCAAAACTGGTGAAATGTGCTCAGATTTTCTTTCTTTGGTTAAGATTCTTACTGCTTCATTTTGAACAAGCTACAGCCAAAATATCATTCTTGGGAAATCCAGAAAAGAGTGCATTACAGTCATCTAATCGGCTAAATACAAAAGCCTTCATCAGCTATTCTGCATCTTGAGATGTTATAAGAAATCAAACTTCTCTTGCAATGTTTCTTCAATGAAAGAATGCAGTCTTAATATTAGGGCTAATATGCGATTGGAAATTTAGCTCAGAGTCAATAATAACACCCAAATTCTTTACTTCTGGCTTGATTTATTTCTAAGCTTCATGCTTTTTATTGCTACCAATAACCAAAATTTCTCTTTTTTGTTGAAATTGAAACTCATCCATTCTTTAATGTTAAGGCACCAGAGCAGCAGGTTTGGACTACAGCCGCAGGGTTTCAGGTGCAGTTGTGTGTTCATGTGGTCGAAAAGGTTCTGTTTATTATCAGAGAAAGTATATGGTATGCAACCTGAAGTATTTAGTCTTTGCAGATATCCACGAAAAACAGAAGAACCTCCAAAAGAATAAACAACAGAAAAACCAAAGCCCCCTCTCCCCCTCCCCCACACAAGCAACAGCAAAGCATCAACACCCCCCACCCCCAGCACCCATTCCAGCAAAAATCATCAGCACCCACCACCCACCACACAACAGCCAAGCACCCAAACAGAGACCATGATCTACAGTCAACACAAACTATAGTTTCCCAGCACTTCCACATGCCTCTGTCTCTCTGTCTGTCTCGACAGAGCGATGCCACCGATTTCACAGCAAATGGGAGACAAACCTGAATAGCTCTGGTAATTCATTTCATGTTTTGAAATATTCTGACCTATTGGGAGCATGAAGAGTGGGAACAGCAACGGCCCAAGAATCGATCTTTGTGGCACACCAAACACTATCTCATGGATTTTGGACACACAATCACCACAACTAACAAAGAATTTTCTTCTTGTTATATAAGATTGAAACCAGCTTAAGACAGTATGAGAAAGACCTATCCATTAACTAAGATGGTTTATGAGAGCGCTGTGATCTATGGTATCAAAAGCTGTGCTCTAATCGAAGAGAACAAAACCTGATGTTACCTGTGTTGGCATTAAGCCATTGGTCATTGACCACTTTAAGCAATGCAATTGCTGAACTATGATTCAATCTAAAAATTGATTGTTACTCAGACAGTGGCAGATGCCTGGAATACGCTGCCTGGTGTGGTGGTGGAGGCAAATACATTGGATGCTTTTAAGGGACGTTTGGATCGACACATGGATGTACTGTAAGGAAAATGGAAGAGTATGAACATTGTGAAGGTAGGAGAGATTCGTGTTTGGGTGTTTTTTTGATTTACTTTTTAGCTGCAGATGTTAGAATTAACAGATTGGATTGTGCTCACTATTTAGTATTAAAGAGACATTCTGTACAATATCACAACTGCTTCTAGGTTTTCTAATATTCTTAACAGTCAGTCTGAAGTTAGTGTTTACCTGAATCCAGCCTGCTTTGTAAATAAGGTAGAAAATTTTAATGCCAAACCGAGGGCAGTGGCCGACAGAGTTTGCTGTGAAATATCATCTACTGTCATCATACCATGGGAGACTCAAGTAGTCTGTCAATTCAAAAGAGAATGTTCTTAAGGCTGAGCGTGAACTAAACTAACAGTTCACTATGAAATCTTGATGGCTCATTTAACGAAATACAACACAGCAGTTCATCTTGAGAGGCAGTCGTACTCTTCTAAAGTTATTAATGACAGTCCGGGTAATCCAAGAGTATTGTTTTCAACTACTGATCATCTGTTAAACCCAGCTCCTTTGAGGGAACGGTTGCTGAAAGCAGATGAGGCTAAACGTGAGACTTTTGCTGCATTTTTAACACAACAAAAACAAATAATAAAAGATGTAATGTAATACAGTCATCAAGAATAAACCTTGTTGAACCTCAAACACGTCATCACTGTGAGCGAAAGTCCTTTAAGAAAATAAGTTCACCTCAACTTCAAGAAATAATCACTCAGCTAAAACTACCCACTTGTGTTATAGAACCGAGAAGAGTACAGCACAGGAACAGGCCCTTCGTCCCACAATGTTGTGCCAAACCAGCTGAAACGGTGACTCATTCCCATAGATGCTCATTCCCATAGATACTCATTCCCATAGATGCTGCCTGGCCTGCCAAGTTCCTCCAGAATTTTGTGTGTGTTAAACAAATTGAGAAGTATTCAGGGAAGTTGGAGATGCATTAGGATGTGGGAAAGTGAGAGGTTAAATATTTCGAAGGGAATTGATGGATGTGAGGGTTACGCATCACCCGCCCTTGCGATTTGTGGGCAGTGAGCTCAGTCTGAGGAACAGAATGGTCACCTGCTTGAATTTCTTGGGCTCTTAAAGTTAGATACCATTCCACACAAGGGGAAATTACTTGCAGTGATAAGGCCTTTGTCAAGAAGATGGGTTTAAATGAGAATGTTAAAACAGGAGAGAGAGGCACAGAGACTTAAAACGTCAGCAGCTGAAAGCCTCCTTGTGGAAAAGTGGCAAAAACCAGGACTTGCTGTTCTTCAAGTTCAGAGATCAGAATTTGAGCAGGACTGACTCCTGGGAAAGTTGAATAGCTGGAAGAGATTACAGAATACTGGGAATTCAAATAATTATAAAAGGCTTCATTATTACAGAGACACGTGAAATATATCATCTCACAATTCATCTTCATCTTGTCTACTTTGTAACATGTACTTATTGAAGACAATGAAATTTTTTAAGATTTACAGCTCAGTAACATCATTGGAGTACCAGTCTGGAATTTATCTGTTTTACCATTTTAAATTTAAATTTTGTCTGAATATTTGTAGATGACAGTACAGTATCTTCCAGATATAATTTTCTTTCAAGGAGATGCTTCCATTGGGTTTTGTCCCACTACTGTTGGCCTTTGTTTATGCTCTTTGTTGGGTTATTATCTTCCAAAGGTAGAATATCAGACAAGCACCAGCTAAACATGTAAAGATAGCCACCACATATATCCAAACTGAAGATCCAGGTTGATCTATAAAAACAATCACAAAATCAACAGTACAGGTCATTGACAGTCCCAGGTGAACACTTTATAACAGAAGTACTCTTCTCTTCTGATCACTCTTACCTCTGAGAATGCTTCCTCAGTAGACTCAAGTGTCAGGCGAGCTTATAATGATCAAGTATTAAACAATCAATCTATCTATATATTTATTTGTTTGTTTATTTATCTATTTGCTTACTTCCTTATTCAGATCCAGTGCAGAATAGGCCTGGATAGCCCTTTGAGCCAGGCTGCCTATCAGTTCTGATTTAATCTGCACCTAATCAGAGGACGATTCACTAAGACCAGTTAACCTACCAACCTGTACATCATTGGACTGTGGGAGGAAACTGGAGCACCTGGAAGAAACCCACATGTTCACAGGGAAAATGGACAAACTCCTTATCGACCATGACAGGAATTGAACCTGGGTCACTGGAACTGTAAAGTGTTGTGCTAACCATTACACTACCATGCCACCCACAAACATATTGGGGAAATGGACTACCCAATGAGGCTCCCAGATAGTCAGATATAAATGAGGTTAATCATCTACTACTTTCCATATTCAGGTTAAGCAAGCTCAGTTCCTTCATTGATCAATTCCTGACACTGTCTGAAGGAGTTTGTACATTCTCCCCATGACTGCATGGGTATCTTCTGGGTTCTCTGGTTTCCTCCCACATTCCAAAGATGTACCGGTTGGTCAGTTAATTGGTCATTGTGAGTCCTCCCCTGATTAGGCTCAGATTAAATCAAGGGATGGCTGAGCAATGTGTCTTGAAGGACCAGAATGGCTTATTCCATATCTCAATAAAAAATTTTAAAACATAATTGATCGCTACTCAAACACAAGGAAATCTGTAGATGCTGGAAATTCAAGCAACACATTTTGTGTATGTTGCTTGATGGTTGCTCACTGATTTATACCATACTTGGCCTCCAATTCCATGAATGTTTCCATTAATCTTAAGTATAACTGATATAGGTTGTTGAACTTTGGGACCATTAATTCACTCCACATGCACAGGATGTAGTGTCAAGTGGAGATAGAGGAGACTGAGGAAGTCATCCTGTACGCCAAATGTCTGATCTACACTGGAATGATGATGTGGAGTGCTGCACTCATCATGCAGACCATGCTCTCTTCTTTCCCCAACCATCGGACAGGAGCTACAGAAGCCTTACGTACCACATCCCCAGGTTCAGGAAGTTATTACCCTACAACCAACCATTAGTTCCGGAACCAGGGAGGATAACTTCAATCATCACTAATCTGAACTGGTTCTACAACCTACAGACTCAATTTTAATGACCCTTTACAACTCTTGTTCTCAGTATTCTTTTATTTGCACTACTTTCCTTCTTTTGAACTTTTTTTAGTTTTTGTGAAGTTATGCATAGTACTTCATGAAATTCCACTATATTTCTACTTTTCCCTCGTAAATTCCTGCAGGGAAATGGATCTCAAGGTAACACTTGGCAACATATACATACTTTGATGACAAATTTACTTTGAACTTTGATTAGCGTCAGGATGTAAAACATCGAACATGCTGAGACTCAACAATGAAACATACAAATCTGTCGGCTGTTGTGTCCGGGAACTCTGTCATCTCTCAGTCAGTTGTTTCTGATTTCAGTCACATTCTAGCAACTTGAGCGTAAAATCTCAGCTGAATATCCAATGTGGTACTGAGGGATTACTAAGTGCTGTCTTTTGATAAGATGCTAAATTAAGATTACATTATGTAAAAGACAAGAGAATCCCTTCCTTATATTCTGATCAATAATTTTTCCCTTATTGGGTTGGACTGTGCAATAACGGTGCCCAGGCAGAGAATAAATAAGCCTTACTACTTGGAAATCTCATTTCCTTAAAATAAAATCTTTGTGTTAATATACAAATACTATAGGCCACTGTGAAGTTTGTGCTGACAACCATGCACCTGTTGGGCTGATGGGATGTGGATCCTGAAAGTCTTTTCCTCTCTTGTCCCTGAACCTTAGAAAAGATAACCTCAGACCATCGCAAGTCCTTAGTGCCGATCTGTTGCTGCTACTCACCATGGACAGCGAGAGCAGTGGACTGTTGTTTAACAATGGTGTTGGAGTGATGGTGACGTGTCAGCTCGGCCTCGCAGGTGAACTGCTGTCCATTCAGCTCTGCTCCTGGATTCACAGTGTGGTAGATAGTCAGCCCAGTACTGGCTGACCTGCTCACTAATATCTCACTTCCCTTCTTCAGTCTGAGTTGAAGTTCCCCTGAGACGTTAAACACACTGCAGGTAATATTCACCGGAATACCCTCAGTGGTGGTCAGGATGTGGATTTCAGGGTTGGAGAAAACTGTAACAACAGAAAACATTGTTAGAAACTTTCTCAAAACAAGTCTTGCGTTCCCTGTGCCTGACTGGACTAATGTTGCTAAAGCAACTGTGCGGTCAGCCTCTCCCATGTGTGAGGAGTTCACATACTGTACAAGCAGAGGGTTATCAATAACGTTCAGTTGAGACTCCTGCATGCTGATGTCCTGGTGTACAATTTTAGCTTTCATTACGTGGGAAATTGTGACTGATTTACAGTTCTTACTGGCAACACACACAAAATTCAGGATCTCAGTGATCAGCCACAATCAATGGAGAGGAATAAACAGTTGAAATTTGGGTCAAGGCTCTTCATCATGATGGGATAGGAAGAGAGAAAAAGCCAGAATAAGAAGTTGGGGAGAGGGACGTAGTACAGGCTGGAAAGCGATCGGTGAAGCCAGGCGAGGGAGAAGGTGGATGGGGATGAAGTAAGAAGCTGTCAGGTGAGAGGTGGAGAATGGAAAGGGCTGAAGGAGGAATCTGCTGGGAGAGGAGAGTGGATCATGGAAGAAAGGAAAGGAGGAAGGGGGAACAGAGGCAGATAATTTGCAGGTGAGACAAAGAGAGGGGGTATGAGGGGATCCTGAAGGGGAAATGAAAATGGAAAGAAGGGGGAGAGGAAATAAATGACCAGAAGTTGGAGGGGGGGATGTTCATGCTGTTAGATTGGAGGCTACTCGAATGGAATACCAGATGTTGCTTCTCCAACATGAGTGTGGCCTCATCGTGTCATAGAGAGGGACCGACCTGTCATAATAGGAATGGGGAGTTGAATTAAAATGGTTTTCCACCGGAGAGTCATCCCTGTTGTGGACGGATGAAAGGTGCTCGACAAAGTGATCCCCCAAAGTACATCAGGTCTCACTGATGGAGAGGAGGACACACTGGGAACACCGGATACTGTAGACAACCCTGACAGACGTGCAGCTGAAGTGTTGAGTCACCTGGAAGGACTGTTTCGGGACCTCAGTGGTAGTGAAGGAAGAGGTGAATGGGCAGATGTTGCACTTGTTCCACGTGCAGGGGTACATGCCAGGAGGGAGATCAATGGGGAGGGATGAATGGACAAGGGGATCACATAAACAGTGAATCCTGTGAAATGTGGAGAGTGGGGTGTGGGCGTGCGAAGGTATAGATGTCCCTCGCGCAAGGATACCGCTAAAGATGGTGGAAGTTGTGGAGAAATTTACTTACAGTTAACTGCTTCTCAGATAAGTATATTCAGGAAACATCATCAACCAAAGATAAAACTAGGAACAGAACCTAGTCACACGGCCCATTGAGCCTGCTCCACCACTCTGTAAGATCATAATTCAATATAGATCAGCGGCTTTATGCTCATCTTCCTTGATCACCATTTTACAATTAAAAACTAGTAATTTCACTGGGAAATGGTCCCATTGACTGGGGATGTTTTGTGACTCAGGCTACCAGTTCAATCAACAGAGACACAATCGCTTGAGGAAACACCACCAACGAACAACAGGAAACTAAGTTCTGGTCCTTGTCTGAGTGCAGTGAACATACTCACTGTAAACCTCAATGGAAATGCTATCGATCTTCGGTGGAATTGAAGGATAATCCTCAAAATCTGCCGTGCAGGAGACTTCAGTCAGACCGGTCTCTCGTGGTGTCCATGTAGTTGTTGCCCTGACAGTGGTGGCATCTGACCGATTTGTTACTGAATTCTGTTGTTCACCACTCCAAAACAATCGTACTCTCATCTTCGCAGCTGGATAGACGTTTGGGACCTCACATGTTAATGTGACCTCCTGATTCACTTCTACAACGTCTCTGCCGAGGATCCTCGGAGGGTCTGGAAAGGCTGCAAGACACACAAGAAATTCACTGCAGTTCAGTTTGCACTGGTAAATACTGATGGACGGAGCTGGAGACTGGCCAGGTCACACATCTGGGAGCCCTTTATACCTAATCCACCACTTAATGGCCACATGCTTCATTAGATCATTTTCCCTAATTTTCAGCTTCTCACTCTGTCTGATGCTCACCACAAGCTGTGGTACGTACAACATCATGCCCTCATGAATCAATCTCAATGTAACCTTAACTTGAATCTTGTTTTAGCATCACAGATGAGATTTAAATTTCCTCTTTCTGTCCTCAAGCCAACTTTCGCTCCTTAGTCCAACTGAGCAGAATATTCCATGAGCCTCTTTCACTCACCACACTTCAATATGGAACTATGTCAAACAGTGTGAAAATCCTCAAGAGGATATCACTCAATTTCATCAATCCCCGTTATTACTTCATCAAATAACTCAATTTCATCTACAAAGCCTGCTGGTTATTTTATAAACTCAATTGTCTTCAAGTATTCCCATATTAATGTTTCCAACATCTTCCCCATCACTGCGACTATAGCGATGGACCAGCAGCTGCTGATGGCCTCCTTATGACCTTTCTGTCATTTCCCACCTCCCTGCACCTTCCCTATTCGGGGAGAATTGGGAGATTATGTCAAGCCCTTCCACACTCTCCATCCTTCTCTATCCTCTCTGCACCAGGTGAGTTACAAACTTCAAGCATGGTTATCTTACTAATAACTTCCCATTCATATTTACCCATCCATTCTCATTCTTCCCTCTGCTTTCTCTGAGTGTTGGCATCATATTCCCCCTTGGTAAAGAGTGAACAAAGTATTCATTCCGTATTCCATTCCCTCTGCCTGTAGGCACAGATCACTTTCATGCTTTCTGAGTGATTCCAGTCCACCTTCAGAACCCACATACGATTTACACATCTGCAGAGTTTTCAATCCCTTCATGGTGTTAACTTTTGTTTTTATCTTCAGATTTACTCTTTTCCCTTCTTTTCTATTTCATCCTATTTCCTGCTCCTACAGGAAGCCTGGATCTCACTTCCTCTATTGGATTAGCCAGCTTGTAACTACAACCTCTGTTCCATAAAGATCACTCTTGGTTGTACATTATGACACAAATCTCCATTCCTCCATTTGAAGTTAGGCCACCTTTGCCAATGGTGAGAACCTCATAAGAACAGGACTGGTTTGGGCAGACCATGTTGGTAGCTCACGTGGTCCACAACATGAGATACATGGACATTGAGGCAATGCTTGAGTTCAGTGTTTGAACTCTCAACCTACGGGCCAAGAAAAAGGCTTAAATACTTGAAAATTATCATAGTTGCTTAATCAACCAGAGTTTGGTCAGGATTTAAATAAATATGCAAGTCAGTTATATTTACACAGAGGAAAACTATCTTTTGGATAGCTGCAAAATTACCCAGGTTCTCACTTCCCCGGATCGGATGGAATGGATCAAATAGGAATGATGAGAAAATGATCAGAAGGTAGCATCTTAGTAATGTATTTATTTTTAACAAAATACTTCAGTTTAAACTATCCCCAAAAGCAGGAGTAAATTTATTGTTATGTGGAACTCACAGTAAGTTTGCAGAGTTACAGATGCATTTGCGATCCATTTGGTGGAGTTAGAGTCCAAGTTCAACTCTGCCAAGCAGGTGTACACCATTCCATCGTCTGAAATACTTGGAGTGACATTCAGGACATTCTTCAATGGACCATCTTCCGGGAAACCTGGGTCCTCTGTGGAATTACGTTGAACAACCTCCCTCCCTCTGAGCCAGGTGAGTACGAGATAGTTCTTTGGATAGACCTTCGGGCCAGTGCACTCCAGCTGATATGGTTTGTTAACTTCCAGCACTTCAGGAGGTGGAACAACACTTAAGTTTCGATCTGTTAAAGGAGAATCATGACTGACAGTAGAGATTGGAACATTCCAAAATGAAAATTAACCCAACAACCAATGTGCCTGTAGATCTTCCCACCCTGTGACATTCCCAGTTTGATGAATCTCTTCAGTCTGCACCAAAAGTCAGCTTTTTTTACTGGTGGGGAGGGGGGTTGTTACGTTGCTGCTGCTTATGCATGTGAGGGGGGAGCTGGGGGACTTTGGGGTTCTAATATTTAACTGTCATTCATTCTTTGGGGCACTCCTCTGTTTTTGTGACTGGTTGCAAAGAAAAAGCATTTCAGGATGTATATTGTATATATTTCTCTGACATTAAATGAACCTTTGAAACATTTGAAGTAAACCATTCACCTGTCACTCTGTGGCTCAGCTGTGAAAATCCATTAACCAAATAATCCTGTGATTCAGTGCATTGGTCCAACACTTTGGATTGTGAAACAGCAACACATTTTTCCTGACCTGAGACTCTCTGAGCTTCCTTTCCCCATTTCTGTAGAATTATCTCTGTTCAATGTCAATATCTAAACCCCTTTCGGACTGTGAACTCATTGTGGGGGAGTGAAGGGTAAATCCATTTCCCAGCAGGCCGTTCTCTACCTCCCCTGATACACGACAGCATCTTTCTGTGTAATGTTTTCAAATGATACATAGTTCCATTTTACTTCCTTTCATCCTGTTGTACTCTGCTATGGGATGTGTTCAGAACAAGAGATTTCACTTACTGTACACTGGGACTACCCGTTTGACCTCCTTCATTGTATTGTTATCAGATCGACATTTTACAATACAGGGTGCTGTAGTATCCCATTTCTGGACACTCGGAAATCGGACTGTAATCCACTTAACACAACAAGTGCTGCTGGCATTTATCCCTGGTTTATATTCTATAATCATCGTTGGGTTGTTACATGTTGTATTGCAGGTCACCTCCAGGGACTGTCCAAATTCCACCGCTGGGAGGTTTGTTTTGACCGAAACCTCAAATCCATTCAGTTTACCTGCCAGAGACAGACAGGGAAATGGAATCTGTTCAGTGAAGTGTTGTGTGCAGTTCAGTCTCAGCTAAGAATGGATAAACTTCCAGTTCAGACAGTGAGGGGACGGTTCACCAGACTGATTCCTGGGATGGCAGGACTGGCATATGAAGAGAGACTGAGACAACTATGTCCACGTACATTGAGGTTTGGAAGAATTGGTGAAGATTGAATCAGATGTATGTCGTTTTGACAGATCTCGAGAGGTTGAATGCAGGAGATATACTTTCCCTGGCTGAGGAGCGTAAACAAGGGGTCACAGTTTTGGGATACAGAGGGATGTGTGGAGAATAATCTTCACACAGCCGTGGTGGAGGGCACCTATTCTATGCAGTTAGTTTCCTGTCTATTTCCACATAATATAAATGTTTATCAGCATAATTTTGGTCCTCGTGTGTTCAAACAGAAGGAATAATTTCAGTCATTTTCTTTTTTTATGGGAATGTGTTTTTTCTCTCGTCACTTTGGGTGCTGGACAGTCTTTTTATACAGATTCTTTTGGGTTTCCTTGTTTTGTGGCTGCCTGTTAGGAGATGAATCTCAAGGTTGTATAGGGTGTACATAATTTGATAATAAATGTAATTTGAATCTTTGAATAAAGACATTAAATGTCACTCTGTTCTAACATTGGTGGATCTGATTTGACTCCTCCCTAAGATCTGATTTGCAGAGACGTGCCAAATTGCAGTTTCAGGATGGAGGGATCGAGCTGTGGAGAAAAATCTTCAGACAGATGTAGAGAAAGGTCAAGTCACTGAATATATTTAAGAAGGGCAAGGTAGAAATTGAGACATCAGTGACACATGGAGTTATTTAGAGAACACAGGACACCTGTTGTTCAACACTCTAGATTGAAGATTTTTTAATATCATTTCCTGTACACAAGTGTGAAGGGGAAAAACGTAATTGTTAGTTTGGATCCAATGCAGGTGGAAAAAACACAAAAGATAAAACTACACAATAAATATAACTGCATAAGATGGCTGGTATACACAGATTGATTGAATGTCCATAAAGCGATGTTAGGCTATACAAAGGAGACTTACAAGAAATGATAAAGCACTAATGGAGTTAGTGGGTGGAAGTGGTGATCAGCCTCACTTCTTGGGGAATGTGTCTGGAACACATGTGACATGAACCTTTGGCGCCTCCCAGGGCAGTGACACAAACCAGTGACCCCTCCCAGGGCAGTAACACGAACCAGTGACCCCTCCCAGGGCAGTGACATGAACCAGAAGCCTCTCCCAGGGCAGTGACATGAACCAACAGCCCCTCTGACGGCAGCAACTCAAACCAGCGGACCCACTCACTCTCCTCCAGATTTTCCTTGATGTTTCAATCTTCCTCGACGCTTCAATCAACGTCCAAGGATATACGGTGAATCAGAAAGATAGGTTATTAGTCAGAGGGAGTGGTGTGGCTCTGTGTATAAGAAATAATATTAAATCATTGGAAAGAGATGACATCGGATCGGAAGGTGTAGAGTCTCTATGTGTTGGGTTAAGAAATGGCGAGGGTAACAGGACCCTAATGGCAGTTGTACACAGACCTCCAAACAGCAGCTCGGATGTGAATTACAAATTACAGCAGGAGATAGAAAAGGCATGTCAGAAAGGCAATGTCATGATCATTGTTGGGGATTTTTAATTTAAAAGTGGATTGGGAAAACCAGGCCAGTACTGGACCTCAAGAGAGAGAATTTGCAGAATGTCTAAGGCATGACTTTTTAGAACAGCTTGTTGTTGAGCCCACTTGTTGTTGTGCTGGATTGGGTGTTAGAAAACATAGAAAACCTACAGCACAATACAGGCCCTTCGGCCCACAAAGTTGTGTCAAACATGTCCCTACCTTAGAAATTACTAGGCTACCCATAGCCCTCTATTTTACTAAGCTCCATGTACCTATCTAAAAGCCTCTTAAAAGACCCTATTGCATCTGCCTCTATCACCGTTGCTGGCAGCCCATTCCACGCTCACCATTCTCTGAGTAAAAAACCTACCCCTGACATCTCCTCTGTACCTACTCCCCAGCACCTCAAACCTGTGTCCTCTTGTGGGTGTTGTGCAGTGATATGGAGGTGGTAAGAGAGCTTAAAGTTAAGGAACCCTTAGGGAACAGTGATCACAATATGATTGAATTCACATTGAAATTTGAGACAGAAAAAAAAATCCAATGTGTCGTTATTTCAGTGGAATAAAGAAAATTACAATGGCATGAGAGGGGAACTGGCCGAAGTCGACTGGAAAGGGATTGTTGTAGGAAGGACACCAGAGCAGCAAAGGCTGGAGTTTCTGCAAAAAATTAGAGGGCTATGCAGTAGGGAAATTCTAGGCAGTTTCTAGAGGAGGTTACATGATAGACAAAACGAAGGGCCTGTAATGCGCTGTAGATTTCTATGTTCTATTCCCCCTTCTCCAGCCCTTTATCTCTTCCCCCAGTCAAATTCCCAACTCCTTACTTCACCCCTTCCCCCTCTCCCGGTTTCACCTATCAGCTGCCACCTTGTACTTCTGACTTCTCCCCTTCCTCCCCAGACCTGATGAAGGGTCTCAGCCTGAAACATTGACGCTTACTAGCTTATATAGATGCGTCCTGGCCTGTTGAGTTCCTCCAGCATTTTGTGTGAGTTGCAAGAAGTTGAGTGGTTGTTCAGACCAACCAACAGAATGGGAAAGAGATGTGGTCTAAGTGACTTTGACTATGGAAATATTGCCGGTGCCATTTGGGATGGTTTGAGTACCTCAGAAACTGCCGATCCTCTGGGATCATTTGGATCTTGGCGGCTTACGCTCGGACAGGGAGTCGGAATGGATCATCAAGAGGCACTTGGTCTGGAACACATCAGCCCGCGTCCGGTCCTCAATACTGAACATGGGAGGAGAGAGCAGTAACCGTGAAACAGAATGTCACGCTTCCGACATCACCGGCAAAATGACGTGTAAAATTTGAAAGCCGGTCCGTGAATTGTGCAAATATTTACTCGGTGCCCATTTTTCCCCATTTTTCTCTCTCCAACCGTTCTGCAGTTGACGTACAAACCAATGTGAAATTTCTCTTTTGTTCGGCCAAGCCAGAGACGACGGATAAAAACGTGAAACGAGAATAAAGCACACGACGCAAAAATACACAGTTACAAAGTACAGTTACTATCTAATAACGTGAGTCCGCGTAAATACTCGCATATTGAATATTTTTAAAATATTTTACCTACCTGTTACGATAAAGAGTAAAGTGAAAACGAAAATTGATTCGCTCAGTGAAATCGGCCTGAAGTTCATAGCTTCTGAACTCGCCGGCGGGATATGTTGTTTTGCCAAAACCCTCAGACTTTGATAAACGTCAGAAAGCTCCCGAAGAGAAATCCGTTTGTCACGACTGACTGAGAGCGTCTCTGTGTCTCAGTGAGTTCACGAAGCTCCAACGCTCCGAGGAAGTTCGGTCAGGCGATAATAGACGGAAATGCCTGAAGCTGACTGTCTTACAATCACCTGCAGATCTCCAGCTCACACTCGCGTTAACGCCCTAATCCAGGCAGAGAGTCAAAAGCTGAATTCTTTGTTAACTTTATTGAATTATCCGATTGAAAAGACCAGCAACTTTGCCCACCCATAATTTGCCTTGAGAGGCGGTGGTCAGGCAGCTCTCTGAACTGCTACAATCCTCTGGTGAAGATTCCCTCCCAGACCTCCACAGCAGGTTCTCACAGTGATGATGGACAATGGCAGTGGGTTCCCATGTCAAGGTGGCCTCTGACATGGGGGTAGGGAGAATCTGAAGGAGGTGATATTCCAGTGTACCTACTTGTAGAACTATGCCACACCAGTTGGCATGAAATACTGTTTTCTGACATCATTACTTCTGACCCTCGATTAACCCTACAAATATTGATCAGACTGCAGCAAGATAATTCATATGCACCCAAAGGGTAGCATTCCTCGAAGATAGACCAGTAGAACACAGACACAGGCCTCTTGGCCCACGTTGTCTGCACCGATCTTTTTCACCTGAGGTAAAATCTCTGATGACACACCTATCTCTTCTGTGATATACCAGTGAAAACAGTTCCACTTTATTTATTGATTTTGTATACTTTCAGAGATACAGCATGAAACAGGCCCATCCAGATCAATGAGTCACACCACCCAGCAGCCCACTTTTTTAACACAAGCCTAATCCCAGGATAGTGTTAAATGACCAATTAACCTACTGTCTGGTATGTCGTTGGGCTGTGTTGGAAATCTGGAGCATCTGGAGGAAACCAAGGCAGTGACAGGGAGAACAGATGGTGCTGGAATTGAACTCCAAAGTCTAACACCTCAATCTGTAAAAGTGCCACGCTAACTGCTACCCTTGTTGGTCCATTCTCTCCTTACAGGTAATACACTCCAATCCAGGCATCATGTTGGTGAACCTGTTCTGTGCCCTCTCCAAAGCCTCCACATCCTTCCTGAAAGGTGGAAAACAGAGCTTTGCACAATATTCCAAATGTGGCCAAAGCAAAGTTTAAGCTGCCACGTGATTTCCCAATCTTTATACTCAATGCTCTAAACAATGGCAGCAACAGGAGAATTTCAAGAGCAAACATGAGGAAATCTGCCGATGCTGGAAATTCAAACAACACACACAAAATGCTGGTGGAACACAGCAGGCCAGGCAGCATCTATAAGGAGAAGCACTGTCGACGTTTCGGGCCGAGACCCTTTGTCAGGACTAACTGAAAGGAAAGGTAGTAAGAGATTTGAAAGTAGTGGGGGGAGGGGGAAATGCGAAATGATAGGAGAAGACAGGAGGGGGTGGGATGAAGCTAAGAGCTGGAAAGGTGATTGGTGAAAGTGATACAGAGCTGGAGAAGGGAAAGGATCATGGGACGGGAGGCTTCGGGAGAAAGAAAGGGGGAGTGGGGGGAAGCACCAGAGGGAGATGGAGAACAGGCAGAGTGATGGGCAGAGAGAGAGAAAAAAAACCAAACAACTAAATATGTCAGGGATGGGGTAAGAAGGGGAGGAGGGGCATTAATGGAAGTTAGAGAAGTCAATGTTCATGCCATCAGGTTGGAGGCTACCCAGCCGGTATATAAGGTGTTGTTCCTCCAACCTGAGTTTTGATTCATTTTGACAGTAGAGGAGGCCATGGATAGACATATCAGAATGGGAATGGGACATGGAATTAATATGTGTGGTCACTGGGATATCCTGCACCTGCCCTTACACTTCCTCCCTCACCACCATTTAGGGCCCCAGACAGTCCTTCCAGGTGAGGCGACACTTCACCTGTGAGTCGGCTGGTGTGGTATACTGCGTTCGGTGCTCCCGGTGTGGCCTTTTATATATTGGTGAGACCCGACGCAGACTGGGAGACCGTTTCGCTGAACACCTACGCTCTGTCCGCCAGAGAAAGCAGGATCTCCCAGTGGCCACACATTTTAATTCCACATCCCATTCCCATTCTGATATGTCTATCCGTGGCCTCCTCTACTGTCAAAATGAATCAAAACTCAGGTTGGAGGAACAACACCTTATATACCGGCTGGGTAGCCTCCAACCTGATGGCATGAACATTGACTTCTCTAACTTCCATTAATGCCCCTTCTCCCCTTCTTACCCCATCCCTGACATATTTAGTTGTTCGTTTTTTTTTCTCTCTCTCTGCCCATTACACTGCCTGTTCTCCATCTCCCTCTGGTGCTTCCCCCCCCACTTCCCCCCTTCTTTCTCCCGAGGCCTCCCGTCCCATGATCCTTTCCCTTCTCCAGCTCTGTATCACTTTCGCCAATCACCCCACCCCCTCAGGTCTTCTCCTATCATTTCACATTTCCCCCTCCCCCCACTACTTTCAAATCTCTTACTACCTTTCCTTTCAGTTAGTCCTGATGAAGGGTCTCGGCATGAAAGGTCGACAGTGCTTCTCCTTATAGATGCTGCCTGGCCTGCTGTGTTCCACCAGCATTTTGTGTGTGTTGGGGAGAATTTCAAGGCATCTTACAGGTGAATTGGGAGCAAAATGATGGGAAGTCAAGTGCCCTCCATTGTCCATGATTGGATCTACCCATTTGATGCCAAATATCTTGCTCACAATGCACCTATAAAATGCCTTCTGATTCTCCTTCATTCCACCTGCCAAGGACATTTCTTAGCTCTTTGAAATCCACCAAGTTCCTGTTTGAATTTTTTTCCTGCTCCCTTTATATTCTCAAGGGCTTTGTCAGATTTTAGATTCCTAAATTGTACATATGCTGCCTTCCTATTTCTCACTAAATGTACAATAACTCTCATCCTTCAAGGTCACCAGTACTTCCCATGTTTTATTTTCCCCCACACAAGGACAATCAATTAGCCTCTGAAACACAGTCATCTGTGGGCAACACCTTAATAAAATACACAGTACTTCATAAGCTGTCATGGTCCGGTCCATGAAATCCACATTCTGGCTCACGGTCCGGTCCGTGGACTCCAGACTCCGGGTCTTCCGGTGTTCCCTTCTCTCATTTGGGCTTAATTGTAGGCACCTGATTCTCATCTCAGCCGGGAATATAAGTGGCCCTGGGTTTGAGGCTGGTGGTGGGGTCAGGAGTTGGTGTATGTGTTTTGAGACTGAGACTGAGACTGAGACTGAGACTGAGACTGAGACTGAGACTGAGACTGAGACTGAGACTGAGACTGAGACTGAGACTGAGACTGAGACTGAGACTGAGACTGAGACTGAGACTGAGACTGAGACTGAGACTGAGACTGAGACTGAGACTGAGACTGAGACTGAGACTGAGACTGAGACTGAGACTGAGACTGAGACTGAGACTGAGACTGAGACTGAGACTGAGACTGAGACTGAGACTGAGACTGAGACTGAGACTGAGACTGAGACTGAGACTGAATTATTGTGAAGGGAGAAATAAAGGGAATGAGGAGATAGTGAGGGGATGGATGAATGAAAACTGGGACAAAGGGAATAAAAGAATAAGAAATGACAGTGGAGAGAGTTCTGAAAGTGAGGAAGATGAACAAGTTCAGAGAGGAGGTGTTGTCATAATTAGGTTTAATGAGAAGGTGCAAAGACACTTGAAGAAAATTAACCTGTTTGAGCTAACAACAACTCTGGCAAATAAGATAGGGGAAACAGTATTTGCAAAAGTCCTTAATGATGGCAATCTATTGGTAAGATGTGCAAATGAGGAACAACTTGAGAAAGCACTTAAGCTAAAAGATAGGAAAATGCAAGGTGGAATATACAGGGAGGGTGGGAGCATGAAATGGTGGTTGTAAAGGAGTGATTATGGGTGTACCAATGAGTATAAACATGGAGGAGTTAAAGAGGAATATCAAAGGGAGAAAAGTAATTAATATTCTAAGACTGAAAACAACAAAAAAGGAATGAAAAAGGAAAGTGAAACAGTATTGATTGAATTTGTAGAAGAAAGAGTGCCAAGGACAGTGTTCCTGGGTTTCATGAGTTACCCAGTAAGGGTATATGTGCCAAAGCCATTGAGGTGCTATGATTGTCAAAGGTTTGGACACATAACTAAAAACTGTAAAAGGCAGAGGAGATGTGCTAGATGTGGGGGTGATCATGAATATGGAAAGTGTGGAACAGGAGTGCAACCAAAATGCTGTAATTGTGGAGGAGCTCATAATGTGGCATATAGTGGGTGTGAGGTGCAGAAGCTGTAAGAATGTCAAGAGAACAGAATAATACTCCTAATAAACAGGGAGCAAGAGGGATGTGAGAGATGCAGCTAAGAACAAATGAGAGGATTTATGTAGAAAAAAAGCTCTAGCAACATTCATTGCAGGAGTGATTAATAGTACGGCTGAGGTAAAGTCAAAAAGTGACAAAATTCAGCTGGTGGTCAAAGCATCAGTAAACCATTTAGGGTTAGTAGGACTGACATGGGAAGAAGTAAAGGAGAACCTCACTAATCAGTCAAGACAGGAAGTGTCATAAGTTGGTTAGTACTCATTATGGTGATTCTTTTGCAATGGAATGCAAGGAGTTTACTGGCCAATGGCCAGGAATTTAAGGACTTTATTAAGGAAATGATTGTAAAACTGGATGTAGTGTGTATTCAGGAAACTTGGTTGAAACCAGCTTTAGACTTTGTGGTATATGGGTATACAATGATAAGGAAAGATAGAAATCTAGGGGGAGGAGGGGTTTGTGCTATGTTAATCAAGCAAGGTATACCATATAGGGTACTGGAAAAAGGAGACGATCAGGAATACATAGTGGTGGAAATGTGGGAGAGAGGGGAGGGAGTGGTTATAATTAACTACTACAATCCATGTAAAAGGTTGGATTTGGACAGCCTATTAAGGATACAAGGATAAAACAGACATAAAGTAGTGTGGTGTGCAGATTTCAATGCTCACAGCACAATATGGGGGGATCTGATTACAGATTCAAATGGAATGGTAATTGAAGATTTGATGGAAGAAAGGGATTTGGTATGTATGAATGATGGTAGAGGAACAAGGATAAACATAACAACAGGAACTGAGTCAGTATTAGATATTATGTTAATGTCTAATATCTTGGCTGGCATTAGTAACTGGGGAGTTTGGACTGCTTCAACAGTAGGCAGTGATCACTACCCAGTTTTATGTTCAGTAGGGGAAAGAGTGGAAGGAAGACCAGGTGGTGGAATCCCAAAGTGGGTGTTTGGAAAAGCAGATTGGGGTAAGTTCCAGGAGTTAAGTGAAGAAGCATTGACAAAGATTGACATTTCTGGAGATATAGATGAATTAAACAGTCAGGTGACTTCAGCAATTATTATGGCAGCAGAAGGATCTATACCCAGGAGTAAAAATAGGATGAATAGAAAACTGGTACCATGGTGGACAGAGGAATGTTGTCAGGCTGTAAAAAAAAAAAAAACAGAAATAGAGCATTCAAGCTAGTTAAAAGAACCCATAATATGCAGCATTTGATTAAATATAAGAAGGCACAGGTAGTGGTGAGAAGAACTATACGTCAAGCTAAAAGGGCAAGTTGGAGGAGTTTCTGCAACAAAATAGGAAGAACAACACCTGTGGGAGAGGTATGGGGAATGATTAAGAGGATGGGGGGAGATAGAAGGGATTGGGAATATCCAGAAAAGATATCTGAGGAGGAAACAGCAGTCTCCAGCAGGAATAAGGCTGAGATAATGGCCAAGTCATTTGTAAAGATACATAGTTCAGAAAATTTGTCTGAAGAAGGGAGAAGGAGAAGGGAAAGAACAATGAGTCAATACCCAGGTGTGTTAAACAGGAGGGAAGAAACAGATGATATAATTGATGATCCATTTACTTTGGCAGAAATGGTGAGAGCAATAAAAAGATCGAGACCAGCCTCCCCAGGGAAAGATCTAATATGCTATGTTATGCTAAAAAATCTAGAAGGAGCACTCTTGAAGTTACTGCATTTTTATAACAGTGTGGGAGGAGGGAAGATTACCAAGTGCATGGAAAGAAGCAGTAGTAATTCCAATAAGGAAACCTGGCAAGGATCCAGCAAACCCACTAGCTACAGGCCAATAGCACTAACATCAAATATATGTAAGGTAATGGAAAGGATGATAACAAAAAGGTTATCGTATGATCTTGAGAAGAAAGGAATGCTGGCAAGTTATCAGAGTGGTTTTAGGAAGGGAAGGAATTCCATGGACTCAGTGGTAAGGTTAGAGACTGAAATAAGAAAGGCCCAGGCAAATAAAGAATTAGTAGTTGCAGTGTTTTTTGACATTGAAAAAGCCTATTATATGATGTGGAAGGAAGGATTATTAATTAAAGTGCACAAGATGGGGGTTGGGGGGAGAGTTTTTAATTGGATTAAAGAGATTTTGTTTGGTAGAAAAATTCAAGTTCGGATTGGATCAGAATGATCAAAACAGTACATAGTGGGAAATGGCACACCTCAGGGTAGTGTGATTAGCCCATTACTTTTCATCATTATGATCAATGATGTCTTCACAAAGGTACCAGTGGATATAGGTAGGTCACTGTTTGCGGATGATGGGGCCTTGTGGAAAAAAGGCAGGAACACGGAGCATATAATCAGGAAACTACAAGGAACAATTGATGAAGTGGTAGAGTGGGGTTATGATTGGGGATGTAGATTTTCAGTAGAAAAAACTCAAACTGCATTTTTCACTAGGAAAAGAATTGAGGTAGGGAAGAAATTGAGGATGTATGGGATTGAATTAGAAAGGGTTAGATCATTTAAATTTCTGGGAGTTTTATTTGATTCATGATTAATAAGGGCAGACCATATCAGGAAAGTTGAGGAGAAATGTAAAAAAAGTAATAAATGTGATGAGATGTTTGACTGGTAGGGAATGGGGAGCAAGTTGTTCAGCATTAAAGAGAATGTATGTGGCTTTATTAAGATCTGTGTTGGATTATGGAAGTGTAACATATGGATCAGCAGCTAGGTCTCTTATAAGGAAACTGGATGTGATTCAGGCTCAGGCTTTGAGAGTGTGCAGTGGGGCTTTTAAAACATCACCAGTATCAGCCCTGCAGGTAGAAATGGGAGTAATGCCTTTGGAATTAAGAAGGATGCAATTGATGGCAAACTACTGGGCTAATTTGCTGGGACACAATGATTCTCACCCTGCTAAAGGAGTGTTGCAGGAGTCCTGGGAAAACGGGAGGTTTCAGAGGGAAAACTTTAGTCGGGTAGGGAATGATATTGCTAGAGATTGTGGAGTGTTTGATCTAAGGATAAGTCCTTCAGTAGTTTATCCAGTTGTAGCTCCATGGAAGCTGGTATGGCCTGATGTAGACTGGCATTTGTAAGAGGTAAAAAGGAAAGTATAAAACTTATTTGGTAAGTGCATTTAACTGTCATGTGATGGAAAAGTATAGTGATTATACTCAGGTCTATACAGATGGTGCTAAGGAACCTGAAACAGGAGTGACAGGTTTGGGGTGGCTATACCAGCAAAAGCAACTACAATCAGCAGAAGAACATCTGATAAGTTAGCGGTGTATACAGTGGAGATGATGGCAGTGTTGGTTGCGTTGCGATGGGTGGAGAAAGCTAGACTAGTCAAAGCATTGATATGCTCAGATTCATCTTCAGTTCTAGCAAGTTCAAGGTCTTCTCACTCAAACAGCCGGCAAGATGTACTTCATGAAGTCCTTCAGTCAGTCACAAGAGTTGCAAATCAGGGAGGTCAGGTTAAATTTTTATGGTTTCCAGCTCATGTAGGGGTGAAAGGGAATGAAAGGGTGGATGAGTTGGCAAAGGGGGCATTAAAGAAAGAAAATATAGAAATGCACATTAGTATCAGTAAAGCAGAGGTTAAGTGCGTAATCTGGGAAAAAATCAACCAAATGTGGGAAGAAAGATGGGACAGGAGGGGAAAGGGAGGCATTGATATCAAATACAAAAAAAATGTTGCAGGTACTAGGGTAGGTAGTAGATACAGAAGAGAGGAAACTGTGGACTAGGTTAAGTCTGGGGCACTGTGCACTAAACCAAACATTGAAATTGATAGGGAAACACCAGACAGGACTGTGTGAGGAATGTCAGGAAGAGGAGTCAGTAGAACATGTAGTTCTGAGTTGCAGGAAGTATGGGATACAGAGAGAGATGATGAGAATTAATCTAAGGGAATTGGGGGTGCAGGAATTCACATTAAAAGGGTTGCTGGGCATGGGTGAGAGAACACAGGTTAGGGTATTTTTAGCTTTCTTAAGGGGTACAGGGTTTTTTATAGGATATGATAGATAAACAGGAATATGGTACTAGGATGGCCAAAGATGGGAGGATAAAATAGGGTATCTGTGTGTGTGCGATTGGGTGAAGGGATTTAGAATGTGAGTCTATTGCACACTCCGGAGCAGAAGGTGGCGATAATGCACCATTAAGCTGGGTGCCAACCGCCGTAAAACAAGACGGAGAAAGAGAGGCTGGTGGGGGGTTGTCTTGTCAGTATCCTGTTCTTGTCTCTGTGGGGTTTGTTTTATCAGTATCATGTCCTTGCCTCTGTGTGGGTTTGTCCTGTTGGTATCCTGTCCTTGCCTCTGTGGGGTAAGTCAGGCCTGTCCTTGCTGTTACCCTATGGTAGGATCTGTCCCTCCTGGTCCTTGCCTCTGTGGGGTAAGTCAGGCTGTCCTTGCTGTTACCCTATGGTAGGATCTGTCCCTCCTGGTCCTTGCTTCTGTGGGGTAAGTCAGGCTGTCCTTGCTGTTACCCTATGGTAGGATCTGTCCCTCCTGGTCCTTGCCTCTGTTGGGTAAGTCAGGCTGTCATTGCTGTTACCCTGAGGCTGGACTGTTCCCTTCCTTCCCTCTGAAGCCTTGCCCTGCAACATGTGTCTAGGGCCTTGCCTTCCCTCTGCCTGGATCCTTGCCTTGCCTTGGCTGTGTCTGGAGCCTCACCCTGTTTGGAACTGTCTGTCTGTGTCCACGCCTTTGCTAGGTAGGTCCGGCCATTTTGTAGCTATGTAGTGTTGGGAACTGTCTCGTCATGTTCAGCTTTCTGTGTAATGAGTCCCAGCCCTATGTCCTGTATCCAAGGAGGGGTCCCGGCTTGGTGTTCCATATTCCTGCTTTCCCTTGACTATATGTTCTGTGTTCTTGTTCTCCCTCAACCCAGGGTCTGTGTTCTGCGTTTCTGTTCTCTCTCGACCAAGGCTCTGTGTTCTGTGTTCCTGTTCTCCCTCAACCAGGGCTCTGTGTTCTTATCTTGTCGATGTCCCTTGCCCATCCCAGTGCTGGGATTCCTTCACCCCGTGCTGGCGTTCCCTTGTCCTGTCCAGGAGTCTCACATCCAGTCCTGTGCTTCACCTCGTCCTGTAGCCACGTCTTGTCCAAGCCTGGTTCTGGAGTCCGAGCCAGAGTCAAGACCCAGGTTTTGGGTCCTTGTCCAGTCTCTGGCTCGGAGTCCAAGCCCAGGCTCCTGGTTCCCAGTTCCATGTCCTGGTTCTGCTATCCTTGTCAAGTCCTACCCCAGGCACGGAATCCTTGTCTCGTCTGGGGTGTTTGTCATGTCCAGCGTCCTTTCTTCCTCACTTCCCTTGCTTCAACTTCCTGGTGGTTCAATGTCTGTGTCTTGCTGTGTCCCCAATGCCCCCCTAATGACAACCACTCATTTCTGTACAGGAGTGGAATCCCGTGCCGTCTTCTGCACAACCACTTCAAGGTTCAACATGTTTCATTTTTAGAGATGCTTTTCTGCACACCACTGTTGTAACATGATGTGGTTGGTTATTCGAGTTACTGTCACTTTCCTGCCAGCTTGAACCAATGTGACCATTTTTCACTGACCTATTTTCCTATTTTAATTGATTATTATTTGATGTATTGCATTATACTGCTCGCACAAAAGAACAAAACTGACGACAAACATCAGGGACAATAAGCTCGATTCTGATTCTCCTCCCTTTTTAACCCACAGCCTCACCTGCACTGGACCCCTTTCTTTCCTTTGTGAGGTGCCCCCCTCCATATGACATAAGAACAGTAAAGATTCACATTATTTTTTATGACAGCTATTTTTAAAGACAAAGTAAAGACAATACACAATAGAGTAACCAGCTTCTGCATTAAATATTTTCAACTTTTGCAAGTTCCTCAAAGGAGCTTATCAAAAAGCACAGATGTCCCAAGAAATCTATAAGCCTGAGGACTGGAAGCAGCTTAGGAAGCAGGGATGTTGGCCATGATAAGATAAAGAGGGAGTATTTAGAACAAGAATAAAACAGAGAAGGAAGAAATTAAAATAACAGCCTGCATCAAACAAACAACTGGTGGAAATCTACAGGTCGGCCCATCAGTGTCTGTGGGAGAGAAGAAAATGGTGTTGTTTCGAGTTGAAGTCCTTCATCAGGACTGAAAGTGGGAGAAGTGAGATGGTCTCTCGGGGGAACGACGAAGCAGGAGTCCAAGATGATTACTGGGCTCAGGAGAGGTGTACGATGATAGACAGCTGTGCCAAGTCAAGGAGGAAAGTGGTTGGGGTGGAGCTAAGAGGCAATGGCAGATGAATTAGACTGGCAGCTGCACCAGGGAAAGGTTTGGAGTGGAGTTAGGAGACAATGGAAGGTGAATAAGACGGAGGCAGAAAAAGAGGAGAAGAATGAGAGGCAGTTGGAGCAAGGTGAGAGGAGGGGAGTGTGAAGTCTGGAGACAGGTACAGCAGGTAGATAAGCAGGAACACAAAGGGACACCAGTGCTGGTATCTGGTGAGAATGGGATCCATTAGTGGGGAGGTGAATGGCAGATGGTGGACCAGATAGGGGAGAGAGGGCAAGTGTATGGGCCAAATGTTTGTGGATGGAACAAGAATGGTGAAGAGAATATAGATAGATCATGGGGGTGATGGACTGAAGGGGGTGGTGAAGGTTGATGCATTTGAGGGAAAGGGGACAAAATGGGGAGAACAGAGGAGGATTGGAAGAAGGGGTCAGAATAGATCTACCAGCTTGAAAAGACACATTGGTTCATTGCAGTAACATTTTTGCCAGCTCTTTTTTAGAAGAATTAAGCCTGTGCTATGACTGGCTTTCACCTTGGGGAGATTGAAAAGGACAATGTGGACCTTAAAGTGATTGCCATCACTAAGGATTGAATTCCAGAGAGAGTGAGGAGACTGAAACCTGACCAGTCCCACTGGCCTGACAGTCTTTATCCCGGGGAGTGAAAGAAGTGGCTGCAGAGTAAATGGGTGCATTTTTATGGTGCCCCAAAATCCCCACAACTCTGGAACAGCCTCAGTAAACTGAAAAGGTAGAAAATGTAACTTTGCATTCAGTAATACAGAGAGAAATATATTTAAGTAAACTGTAGTCTCACTGACATCAGATTTTGTCACTTATTCGAATCCAGTCTTTAGGATATTTTGAAAGAGCTCAAAGTAAATCAGGAATGTATTTGATCCAAACTTCATTCCAGTTGTCGTGCAGGACAATCGTAATCTGTGGCTTTCATTGCTGTTCCAGTTGTCAAGTGATGATCCAGTGTCTGTGGGAATCATTGTAACACATGGGTTCAGACTGGACCCCCAAAGCAGAGCATTCTCGGCAATGAGCAGGTACAGGGGGGCTACGTATTAACACTGCAGTCAGAAGCTTCCCTCAATAAGAATCTGAGCTACAACATCATTAGAATATCTGTCCACCATCAGCATGTTATGTCATTCATATTAAGTATTCTTGTCTTCAATATTTGTGCGTTACATTACATTTCCGACATCGTTTCTATAGACTCTCAGCTCACTGCCTTTGGCGTCTGCATTTCTTGTAGACGATCAATGTCAGAGCGAGTGGAATTCCAACAATTACCAAAAGTAGAACTACTGGAATTATCCATGTTAGTAACTTGGGTGAATCTATAAAACAATCATAAAGGCGGTTATACAAGATTGACAAATGCAGACAAACACATTCATTATAAAGTTATTGGTCATTTTTATAAACACACATTTTCCACTGCTTTCTCACATTTCCCACTCAATTCTTGTGCCTTATATTCATTTCCACATCTTCATGTTCAAAGTGGACTTACATCTGCGTAATGAATTTCACAAAATGCTACTGTGTTTTACGATTCATTAACAGATTCTTGAAGAGTATCTGTTGGTAGAAATGCGGAAATCAATATGTATACTAAAAGACCCCAGAAACAAGAAGACCATGATGAGTATAAGGGAAGTAACGCGACTCCGCCTCCGGGTAATGGACAGGTAAGACACAGTCGCTTCTTGTCCGCCTTTAATCTCTCCCTTTTCCGACTTAAACTTTGGAATTTCAACTTTATTCAGTTGGATCTGTAGAATAACAGTTATAATTATGGCCACTCTCAGAAGCGCCAAAAGAAATCCGGACCCGGGCAATGGAAAGCCCAAAAAAGCTGACGAATTCTCGGAGGAACCCCCCTGGGTAAAGAGACTAGAATCTCAAATCAGCAATATCAGCATTGAGATAACTCAACTAAAAGATAAATTCGAAGGAAGAGTTGACTCTTTCTTTGAGCTTTGATCTTAAAGAAGTTAGTCGAAATGCTGCCGACCTTTCTTCTCGTTTGGGGAAAAAACCCAACAACGGATCATTGATCTCGAAGCTCGATCATGTCGGAATAATATTCGAATTGTTGGATTAAAAGAGAAATCAGAATTGGCTGACATACTGGATTATTTCGCAAAACTGTTTCAGTCTTTATTTCCAGAGGTTTGCTTACAGCCTTCAGATATCGAAATGGCTCACAGAATCGGCACTTTAAAATTTTTGGATCAAGTTAAACACAGACATACTGTTGTGCGTTTTCGCAGTTTCAGAGACAAAGACCGTATTATTAAGCTTGCGAGAAAAAAAATACTATTTCAGTATCAGAGTTCAGACATTCGCTGTTTTGAAGATCTTCCACGCGAAATTGTTGAGAAGCGTGCTGGATTTGCATCAGTTATGAAATCATCGTATGAAATAAAGCTCTTTCCACTGCTTCAGTATCCAGCGAAATTAAGGTTTTTTGTCAAAAAGTCTGGCTTTCATATTTTTGATGATCCAGTCGAAGCATTGAGTTATATTAATTCTGTATCCGACGCATCCGATGACGAGCCTGAAGCTTGAATGATTTATAATAGCTTGATTGTCTCGCGGTGTAAAGAGTGATGAGATTGAAAGATTTGATGGTTACAGAAGTCTTTACCTTAAAATACATTTTTATTTCTGAAAAAGACTAGTTTGGATGGCTTCAATTTCAGAAGACATAGAGGGAGAACTGTCGATAGACGGTAATAAGTTTGAACCATTTAGAATTTTTTTTCTGCAGCATTTAAATGAATTAATTGCTTTTGTTTCACATGCTTTTGTAAAGATTTTTAAAGTAATTATTTGGATTTCTTTAAGCTTTAAAGATAGACCGGACAATTTAAAGATGGCGATTGTTTTTCTTCTGTGCAAGTATTTCAAGAATTGTTTTGGATGTGTTTTTCTTCCCTTATCTAATGTTATGAAGGTTTCTTTCAATTGAAGGTCGTTTTGCTTTTCAAGAAAAACGCTTTCCTTCCAAGTTAATTATATTGAGATATGTGATGACTAATAAGTTTTATGTTCGGTAGAAGGAGACGGAGTTTTTTTTTAAGAGCAAACACGAGAAAATATGCAGATGCTGGAAATTCAAACAACAACACTCAAAATGCTGGTGGAACACAGCAGGCAAGGCAGCATCTATAGAGAGAAGCACTGTCGACGTTTCGGGCCCAAAACGTCGACAGTGCTTCTCCCTATAGATGTTGCCTGACCTGCTGTGTTCCACCAGCATTTTGTGTGTGTTGGAGTTTTTTTTTTCTTTTTTTTACCTAGGTAGGCAGAGGTTGTATCTGCATCTATGCTTTTCTTGGGGCTTGCGTCAATTGATATCAACTTATTTCTCAGTTTTGTAGTTTGTGTGGGATTTTTTTCTTTTTTCCCCCATTATGGAATCCCGGAGCATACGCCAATTATTTTTATTGTTGTTCATCTCCACCATTTCAACTACCCTATCCTGACATGCGTCTAACTATTCTTTTTAGGTACAAAGTTCCATGATGATATCTAAACAGTAAAAGTTTTAACTTGAAATGTTCGTGGTTGGAATCACCCTATTAAGCATAAGAAAACATTTAAAGTTATTAACCGATTCCAGCCTGATATATTCTTTGCTCAAGAGACGCATTTCAGGTTATGTGATAAAAATCGTTTTTTAATTTTGGAAGGTTTCTCAGTTTCATGCAAACTCCCAGAGTAAAACTGAAGGTGTCTCTATTTCTATTGATTCCAATATTCCTTTTAATCAGGAGGATATTATAGCTGATATTAATGGTAGATTTTTAAAACACAAAAATACAACTGCAGATGCTGTGGATCAAAGAATACATACACAACACTGGAAGAACTCAGCATGTCAGGCAGCATCCGTGAGAAAAGAGTAGCCAACATTTCGGGCCCAGACCCTTCATCAGGAAACATGGTAGATTTTTGATTGTTAAAGGAATAATTTGTAATAGGAAAATGGTTTTGGTTAATATTTATGGACCAAATGTTGTTGATCCCTCATTTTTTAAAACTGTTTTTGCTCTATTACCTGATTTAGATGAATATATGTTATTAATGGGTGGTGATTTTAATACTTGTCTAAATCCTTTAATAGATAAGTCATCATCCAAATATCAACTCCGTAATCGTTCTGCATCACTTATTAATTCCTTAATTGATAATGGTTTAATTGAGGTCCGGAGGCAAATGCACCCTAGTGATAGAGAATACTCTTTTTTGCTCACATGTTCATAATAAATATTTGAGAATCGACTATTTTATTGTTGACCCTTGACTTTTATTCAATGTTCAGAAATGTGAGTATGATATGATCGCTATCTCTGATCATGCTCCTTTAAACTTAATATTTGAACTGAAAGATTTTGTTTTTACCAGACCATTTTGCCATTTTCCAGAACATTTATTACGAAGTTCTGAATTTGTTGAGTTTATCGAAGCTCGGATAAAAGAGTTTTTTTCTCTTTAATAATGTAGGAAACATCTCTAAGTTAGTAATTTGGGATACATTAAAAGCTTATTTATGTGGTCAAATTATTTCGTATATAGCTAAACTGAAGAAACAAACGAGAGGAATTAGATAAAATCTCCAAACAAATTAAAGAATTAGATAACATCAATGCAATCTCTCCAAATGTTTTTTTCATTTAAAAGAAGAGTAGAATTACAATCACAGTATAATTTATTACTAACATATCCTATTGAAGGATATTTGCTTAAATTGAAAAGTCAATTTTATATTTTTGCGGATAAAAATAATAAGCTCTTGGCTTCTCAATTAAGAGCAGCTAGGGCTAAAAGACAAATCTTAAAAATTCGTAAAAATAATGGAGATATAGCAAGTAATCATGAGGACATTAATAATACTTTTCAAGATTTTTACTCTGATCTTTATAGATTTCAATGTCCTGCAGATTCGTCCAAAATGAAGGCTTTTTTACATAAGATTAAATTTCCACAAATTTCTGTTGAAGATCAACAGATGCTTGGTGCTTCAATTACCGAGCATGAAATTCAAAAAGCTATTTTATCAGCTTCTGGACTTTATGGTGATTCAGTGGGATTTTACAAAAAAATTGAAAGATTACTTTCTCTGTATCTTTTGGAAATATTTCATGAATCCTTTGAGAAGGGTAATTTACCTTTTTACGAAGCATCAATTTCCTTAATTCTTAAAGATAAAGATCCTGTTAAATGTTCATCATATAGACTTATTTCGCTATTAAATGTGGATGCAGAAATTCTCTCTAAAATAGTGGCTAATCACTTGGAAAATATTTTAACTAATGTCATTTCTATGGATCAATCAGGCTTTATTAAAGGCTGTTATTCTTTCTCTAATGTTCGGAGATTGATGAAAATTATATATTCATCATCATCTAGGCAACCTCAATATATTATCTCTTTTGATGTAGAAAAGGCATTTGATAGAGTTGAGTGGACATATTTGTTTAAAGTATTAGAAAAATTTGGTTTTGGTAATAATTTCAATAGATGGATTCAAATGATTTATAAGAATCTTATTGCCACGGTCTTTGCTAATAACTGCAGGTCTTCTTTTTTTCTCACTTTCTCATGGCACTTGACAGCGATGTCCATTAAGCCTTTAATTATTTAATCTTGTATTGGAGCCTTTAGCTATAACACTACGTGAAACTAAAAATATTCATGGTATCTCTATGAATGGAACCATACATAAGATTTCTCTTTATGCAGATGATCTTTTAGTTTTTATTTCAAATCTTGAGGAATCAATTCCTAATCTTTTGGAAACACTTAAAGATTTTGGTAAATTTTCAGGATATAAACTTAACTTGAATAAAAGTGAATTGTTTCCATTAAATGTCTCTGTTAGTATATATAATGATATTCCTTTTAGAATTGTTAATTCATTTAGATATTTAGGTATTATAATTGCAAAAAAATATAAAGATCTCTATAAAGTGAATATAGTTCCTTTAATGGACTCCATGAAACAATTATTTTCTAGATGGAATCCACTTACTTTTTCTTTAATAGGTCGTATTCATGCTGTGAAAATGATGGTTTTACCTAGATTTTTTTTTCCCAGAATATACCTATCTTTTTAACTAAAAAAAATTTCAATCACATTGACTCCCTTATTTCTTCCTTTATTTGGAACAATAAGAGATCAAGAATTAATAAGTAACATTTACAAAAATCTAAAAAAAGATGGTGGACTTGCACTTCCTAATTTAAGACTGTGTTATTGGGCTATGAATATTAGACAATTGTTTTTGGTTATATTGGCTTGATAAGAACCAAAAACCATTATGGGTTGATTTGGAATAAAAAGCTGTTAAACAATTTCATTTAACTTCAATTTTAGGAGCTCCATTACCTTTACAGCTCTCTAAAATTCCAAATTTAAATCTCTATCCGGTTATTAAACAATCCCTACAGATTTGGGTTCAGTTTCGTAATTTATTTAATTTTAAACAATTTATGTTGTCAGGTTTTTTTATATCGAAACTTTTCATTTAAACCTTTAACAACTGACCCCACTTTTCTTCTATGGAAAAATAAACGAACCATTCTTTTACAGATTTATTTTGTGATGGTCGATTGATGACTTTTGAAGAGTTAATTAATAAATTTTCTCTCACTCATACACTTTTTGCAATATTTTCAGGTTAGACATTTTTTTACAACAATATTTACCTAAGTTTCCATATTTACAAGAATCTGATTTGTTGGATACCATTTTGAAATTGAATCCCTTAGTGAAAGGTTCCATTAGCAGAATTTATAATTTATTTTTGTTGCAAAAAGAGAACCCATCACTAAAGATTAAACAAGATTGGGAGAGAGAACTTAATATGACCTTTGTTAATGAAGTTTGGCTTTGAGTTATGAAAAACGTAAATTCTTCTTCTGTATGTGCCAACCATTGTTTAATTCAATTTAAAATTGTTCACCATTATTATTTAACAAAGGAGAGACTATCTAAAATGTTTCCTAGTATAGACAACTTAGTAGAACTTTTCATCCTCGATTCAATTTTGAGAAAAGATGAGGTTCTTTTGCCAAATATTATCATTTAATTTGAATTAAGCTATATGGTTTCCTTCCAATTTTTTTTATTTTATAAATATGAAATGGCGGTTGATGACTTCTTTTAATATTTAGATGATGGTCAAACATAATGCTCCGGGTGGCAGGGTTGATTCCTAATGATTTTTTTTCCTTTCTTTGTAGTTAGTGGGAATTTTTCCTAGTTAGATGGGGTTCTTATTTTTCATTTTTTTCCCTATATACATATATATATTTTTCCACTTTAATATTTTATGATCAGCTTTCTTTTTTCTTCAGCTTTATTAATTGTATACATATTAATCTGTTGAAGTTTTGTATCATTTTATAGCTGTAGAAGATTATGTACCAATAAAAAGATTCTAAAAATGAAATGAAAATGGGAAGTAACTATTATGTTTGGTAATTACAAAACATTAAACAGATTGAAAGGAACACATTGGAGTCTGAAATGTGGGTGCAAGTTTGAGTTTACTTCGAAGCGAGGGTTGCATGTATCACGTGGTTGCATGATGATGTATGCCATTAATGTATTGTTACATATAATCTGTAATTTATTACTTAAATGAACAAGAATACATAAACAATATCTATACAAGATTACTCAAATGTAATTGAAATAATAAATACACAATACGCCTCCCTGCTTAGTGATAAACTCCAAACCATATAAAGAACGCATTCAACTATATACAGAATATACGGTATAATACAACTACTATATCCAGATATCTACAGCATAGTAAATTTTCTGAATTGTCCCATTCAGGCCTAAAGAATTAATCACTGTGGAGGCTTTCTTACTCTTATAGAAAAAGACATTTACTAACCAGGAAGATATTCTGCTTCGCAGGTGAGACTTGTGGCTGCGAAAACCATCTCAGGTTCAGAAGCCTCCTCCGTGGTGATTGTGGGAACGGCCTCCGAGACTGCAGGAAGTGGTTCTAATAACAGTAACCACCTTTCTTCTTCTAGTTTGTGCATCTTAATTTTGGGAAGGTACATTTAATTCACTGGAGAATGCTCTTATTAATCCTTCTATTGCCCCTGAAGGGTCAGATCTTGCCTTTTGGTTTCCTCATCCACAACATCATCTGATGAATCCTCTGGTTTTGTATTTCCATTGACTCCTTTCTTTTTGACCTTCCCTTCACGCAGCTGGACTTTGGTCTTTGCATCTACTTTTACAAGCAACTTTTCATCTCCCATTTGAAATTCATGCGAAAACCTTAATGGACACTGTGTAGATTCTTCTTTATACTCACAAAAGCCGAATGCTTGCAACTTAACCTGAAGCTCTTCAAACTCTTTCAGCTTATATCCAAGTGATATTTTGTATTTAACTGCCTGATTAAATATCAGAAGCTTTCTCAGACATGTCGTTGACAAAAACTGTCATAGTTGGACCACACCTTTCATCACCTCCATGATTCCTCTGAGCAGCATCGTCCTTCCTTGGTCCAATTTGCTTTCCAACCAGAGGCACAGAAGTTGGCACCAACACCTGTCTGTCCTCTGTAGGACGGCATGGAGACAGCTGTGGCATCATCCAGTCCCTTTCTCATTTCAGTTTCAGATGGCTTCATTGCAAGGAATGTGGCATGAGAACAGTGGATGGATCTCCAATCAAGCTGTAATTGTCTCAGCCAATCACATCCCCACAATGCTGATCCTCTTGTTATTACCACATACAAGTTCAATGTGCCCTGTTGGTTGTTGCGTTTAACTGTTATGGATTTCATTCCCACAGGATTTAGCTTTTCTCCAGTATAAGTTCTTAGTTGGATATCTGCAGGCTTCAGTTTAGTATCTTTGAAATAATATTCAAACTCATTTTGCAGAATGACTGAAACAGCTGAGCTGGTGCACAATTCCATTTAAATGAATTTGTTGCTTCCTCTGGAGTGCGCCATATTGCTTGTCTGTTGTTAATTTTCACACTGTAAACCTCAAGACTACAGACCTAAGTCACTCATTATTATCAGTTTTTCATCAACAACATGCAGATTGGTGTTCTTTTTCAAACTGCAACTTCTCTTCTTAATCTTTGTTTTTCCCCTGTGCAGTCGATTGATTTATGTCTACACAACAGGCTCTTTGTATGCAATCTACTTTGTTGCATTTTCTGCAAGTTTCTCCTTTAAATCTGGATTTGTTTGGTCTGCATGACCCCTGCCACAACAGTAACAAAATTTGTTGTCCAGGCTGGTTTCTGTTTAAATGCTGCAAATTGATTCCTGCTCGTTTTCATTTGTTTCTTTCTCAATCCTTTTATTGAATTTTTCAAAGACAAATACATAGTGGTCATAATAGTACAAAGGGAGTGGGATTACATTGTTGGCAATTAACACGTGAGTAAAAACTCTAGGTAACAGCAATATAATTGAACTCCCAAACCCTTAATATAAACAAGATACAAGGAAATAAAAAGATGGAAAAAAGAACCCCAAGCTGAAAAATATAAAACAAAGTAAACGAAACTAAGCAGAACTTAAACTAAACAAAGCTGGGCTATTTTATTATATCAAACAAAATCATTAATGTAGTCAACTCCGCTCCCTACTCAAATTAATAAATAATATAAAGGAATTGGAAAACATCAAATTACACGCCATGGAAGTATTGAATAAAAGGGCTCCAAGTTTCTTCAAATTTAACAGAGGGATCAAAAGTGCCACTTCTAATTTTTTCTAAGTTTAAACAGGATATGCTTTGGGAAAACCATTGAGATGTAGTAGAAGGATTCTTCTCTTTCCAATTCAATAAAATAGATCTTCTAGCCATTAAAGTAGCAAATGCAATCATCCACTAAGCTGAAGAGGGCAGATCAGTCATTGGTAAACCAAAAATTGCAGTGATATGGCGAGGAAGTAAATCAATGTGCAAAACTGTGGCAAATGTATCAAAAATATCTTTCCGAAATTTTTCCAAAAGCAGACAAGACCAAAACATATGCATCAGAGAGGCTACCTCAGAATGACATCTATTGCAGATCAGATTTATGAGGAAAAAATGAGCTAATTTATCTTTAGACATATGAGCCCTATGCACCACTTTAAATTAAATCAACGTATGTTTAGCACAAACAGAAGAAAAGTTAACTAATTGAAAATTTTTCTCCCATTTTTCTATAGGTAAAGAAAGTTGAAGTTCCTTCTCCCATTCATTTTTAATTTTATCGGATATATCGACTGTATTTTCATAATCATATCATAAATGATTGCTATGAAACCCTTTTGACAAGGGTTTAAGCCTAAAAAAATTTCAATGATATCGGTTGGATATGAAATCAGAAAAGTAGATAACATTGTATTCAAAACATCTCTGATCAGTAAGTACCTAAAAAAAAATGGGATCTGGGAAAATAATAGTTATTAGACAACTGTTCAAAAGACATGAAACAGTTATCCAAAAATAAATCAGGAAAGCATATTATACCCTTCGATTTCCATACCAAAAAGGCTTGATCCATGACAGAGGGTTGAAAGAAAAAATTAGATATAATAGCACTTGATAAAATAAATTTATTCAAGCCAAAAAATTTACGAAACTGAAACCATATTCGTAATGTATGTTTAATTATTGTATTAACCATTTGTTTATTCAAATTGGAAAGAACAAAGGGAAGCAAAGTCCCTAAGATGGAAACTAATGAAAATCCTTGTGCAGAATTACATTCAAGGTTAACCCATTGTGGACTGACATTGATATCCACATCTTGTGTCCAAAATGTTAAATATCGAATATTAATTGCCCAATAATAAAATCTTAAATTTGGCATGCGAGGCCACCGTTCTTTTTGGATTTCTGCAAGTATGTTTTACTTAACCTAGGATTTTTATTCTGCCATATATAAAACTAAATTTTAGAGTCAATAGTATCAAAAATGGATTTAGTAATAAAGATTGGTACTGCTTGGAAAAGATATAAAATTTTAGGTAAAATAATCATCTTAATAGCATTAATTTGACCAGTCAGTGATATAGCCAGTGAGGACCATTCAGTAAGTGCTTGTTTTTCCTGATCTATTAAAGGTAAAAGATTGACGATAAATAAACCCCTTATGTTTTTTAGTAATTTTAACATCTAGATAAATAAAATAATCCGTAACCAATCTAAAGGGTAAATGTCTATAAATTGGAACTTTCATATTTAAAACGAAAAGTTCACTCTTATTAAGATTCAGTTTGTAACCAGAAAAGTTACTAAACTGAGCGAGCAGGGATTTAACAGCAGGAATGGATTTCTCAGGATTCAAAATATATAATAACAAATCGTCTGCACATAATGATAACTTATGTATCACATTACCACGGGAAATGCCAAGTATAGTAGGTGAGTCAGAAATAGCAATAGCTAAAGGTTCCAGGGCAATATCAAATAACAATGGGCTAAGAGGACAACCTTGCCTAGTGCCACGAAACAACTGAAAGAAAGGAGATCTTATATTATTAGTAAGTACTGAAGCCATAGCAGTATAATATATCAATTTAATCCAAGATATAAATTGCGGGCTAAAATTAAATTTCTCAAGCATACTAAATAAGTATCGCCATTCAACTCTATTGAACGCTTTCTCATCATCCAATGAGATGACAGGTTCTGGAGTTCCAGATGAGGGAGTATAAACAATATTCATTGATCTAATACTAAAGGATGAATAGCGTTTTTTATTAAATCCGGTCTGATCAACCGAAATAATTTGAGGCAAAAATTCTCCAATCTAGTTGCCAATATTTTAGAAAAGATCTTAGAATCTACATTCAATAAGGATATAGGCCTATATGATGTGCATTCAGTGGGATCTTTATCTTTTTTAAGAATTAAGGAAATAGAAGCACCATAAGAAGTTTGTGGTAATTTACCTATAAATAATGCATCCTTAAAGATTCTACATAACAAGGGAGAAAGTACAGTAGAGAAGGATTTAAAAAACTTCTTCTGTGTAGATAGATAGATAGATAGATACTTTATCTATCTGGGCCAGGTGCTTTACCTGAATTCATTGACAAAATAGCATATTTTCTTTCTTGTTCCGTAATAGGAGCATCTAATCCTAAACGCTCATTAGATGATAATTTCAGAACATTCAGTTTCCTTAAGAATTCGTGCATTATAGTGGGGTCATCAGGAAATTCTGATTGATATAAGGAGGTGTAAAATTCTTGAAAGGATTTGTTTATCTCATCATGATCAACTGTCATAGTTGCATCTCGTTTACGAATTTTAATAATCTGACGTTTAACTGAAGCAGATTTCAATTGACTAGCCAATAGTTTACCAGATTTATCATTAATATATAAAATATAAAATTGACTTCTATACTTAATTAATTGATTTTCAATCGAGGATGTTAAATGTAAACTATGCTCCATTTGAAGTTTGACCCTCTTTTTATAAAGCTCCTGACGAGGAGCAATAGAATAATTCTTGTTGATTGCTTTAATCTTATCAACCAACATACAAATCTCTTTATTAATTCATTTTTTTTTAGTTCAGCAGAATATGAGTTAATCTGCCCATGGATGTATGTTTTAAAAGTATCCTGTAAAACCCCACTGGAAATTTCTTCTGTAGAATTTGTTGAAAAGAAGAAATCAATCTGTTCCTTAATGAAATTCTCAAAGTCTAATTTGATTTTGCTTGATTTTGGAATTTTGGAGGCTTTTACATCAAAAAGATAAAGAGTTTTCATTCTTTTTGCATGTATACTACAGTTATTCTAGAATTGACTACTTTTTAATTGACTCTCATTTAATACCCTCTGTTACTGACTGCAATTATGATTCCATTGCCATCTCTGACCATGCGCCCCTGAAACTCTCTATTAAATTAATGGATAGACCTTTTAGTTTTGGATAATGGTGATTCAATTCTGTATTATTACAGGACTCACTTTCATTCCTGACTGCAACTCAGTTTTGTCTGTCTGCTGTTACCATTGAAACAGCAATTTAAACTGCTCCTCTCAATTCAAGTTGTGCTTCAGTTAGCAGCAGCTTTTGGATGCTTTCTTTTAAGATTCCACAAACTAAATGATCTCTCAGTGCATCATTACCAAACTGACAATACTCAGACAGACAATCCCTCAATTCAGCCACATACGCTGAAAAGGACTCTTTGTCTTTGACTCCACTTGTGAAACATAAAGCATTCTGTAATCAACAGAGGCTTTAGTTCAAAATGTTCCTGCATTACTTTGACAACATCAGCAAAGCTAATTTTGAATGGTTTAGTTGGAGCATTCAAACTTCAAAGCAAACTGTATGCCTTTACACCCCATGTACTTAGCAAAATAGGTACTTGTTTCTCATTGTGAATTATATTTGCTTTGATGTTACAGTACGTGTTGGGCCACGTATTTTTGCCCTCCATCTTTTGTTGTAGTTCAAATGTCTCGCTGCGCTTTAACAAGTCAATAGCTGCCTCATGTTCATTTAAAAACCTTGTTGCCCATGTTACGTTTTGTAACTTCAAAACATTAAACTAATTCAAAGGAAAATATTTGAGTCTGAAATGTGGGTCCAGCTTTGGGTTTATTTGCAAGCAAGGTGCACACGTATGGGACTGATGGGATGAGAAGCCTCTCTCCACAGCTGAGTATTACCACAGACATGTAACAGGAAATTAGCCCCGTGCAGTTGTTTTCACTGTAACTGGAGTTAGTAACTGTGAGGGAAAAGTGCTGGGATGTTATGGGGTGTTCAGAATTGATGAGTCTCTTTTGTGTCTGAAGTCAGCAGTGAGCCTGTAGAAACATTCAGCAATTATAATTGTCATTCAAACATCCCTGTGAACACAGCCAAATGAAACAGCGTTCCTCCGGGGCCAAGGTGCAAAACACAGTCACATGCAGTGTGTATAATTATGATAGCAGAAAAACATACAATTACAAAAGTATTATCAACTCTTAATATATTACGGAGCCATCACCGAGAGCAAGAGAGACTCGAGGCGCAAATGATTTAAGTGCCGGGCCAAATTTTAAAGGTCAGGTGCACGCTGATTCAAGGCCTGAACCTGATGTTTGGAGGATTTAAGTGCTGTCCCAAATTAGAATGATCAAATACGGGCCGAATTGAGGAGGTAGGGTCCAGGCACCAGAGTGTATTGAATTGATTGAAATGTATGTTTGCACAAAGTTTGGTCTCTGGGTCAGATTGAAAATATCGGAGTGTCGAGACCCGAGGCGATGTTCAGGCCAGTTCAGCTCACTACTTGCAACGTTTACTCATCTCTGTGCTGAACTAAGGATCTGTGGATGGACTCTGTGGACTTTAGTTCAGACTGCTATTTGCTTGTCTGTATACACACTTTGATAATGAATGAAATTTGAGCTTCTGCGTGTCATAGCCCACTGTTCACTTAAAGCCTGAACCTCATGACCTGACCTTTGGTAATTCTTTGCTTTCTTCCCCACTATCAACACACATCCAGAATTCTCATTTTAGCCTTTCTGTTTAAAAAATCATTGATATTTACCACAAAGATAAAAAAATAAAATGAAAATAACTAGCAACAGAAAACTTCACACATCACTACCCGGTGGTACCGGTGTGATGTCACTTACCATGGACAGTGAGAGTGGTGGACTGTCCTTTAACAATGGTGTTGGAGTGATGGAGTGTCAGCTCGGCCTCGCTGGTGAACTGCTGTCCATGGATTCACAGTGTGGTAGATAGTCAGCCCAGTACTGGCTGACCTGTTCAGTAATATCTCACTTTCCTTCTTCAGTCTGAGTTCAAGCTCCCCTGAGACCGTGGGTATCTTGTGACTATCTTATCACCATGATGTAATTGAGTATCTTGTAAGCATGGTGTAATTGTCTTGTGATGATAGGGTGATGTAATTTTCCCACCAGTGTGAGGTCATTTGACGGCATGTTCCAACAAGTATATAAGGGGAAATCCCTGTTGTGACAATGGTTAGTTCGTTAGTTTGTTTTGCTGCGTATTTGTCTCATGATGCAGTTTTGTTTTACTTTCTATTTTTAAGGTGGAAATGTTATTGCCAGCAGTTTCGCCAGTCGCTGCCAAGTTTTTTGTACACCTTTGTTAACTCTACAGTCTAGTATTAGACAGTGAGGACTTTACCAATGTATGGGAACCCGAGGGATTAAGTAAAGTTGGTGTAATTTGGCTGTTTTGTAAAGGATCGACCTTATTGAATCTTCATTCAGGAATAATGACCTGCAGCTGAGATAACCCTGCAAGGTCAGGAAGGTTTGTGCAGTGTTCACCCTCCAGCAAAAAAGGTCAGTTGCTTTAAGCCGTTTTATATCCTTTGCCGTGAATCCTTTGGACAAGGCATCTCTCAACTGTGATGGGCAGATTCATCATTTTCTTTGGAGGAATTGTTGCAGTAAAGTCTCTCCTTACTAACTGTATAAACCACTTTAAGACTATGTTTGAATTTACCAGTTTAAGAACTATTCCAGAGTATGGCTGTTTGTTCAATTGCCGTATAGCAGTTAACTTCCAGTTAAGTTATTCATTTGTTTACTTTTCACTTTTGTTAAGCAGAGTTTAATAAATGTTTATGTTTGTTTATAAAACCTGACTCAATTCTATATTCATTGTTGCCGACCACAAAACAGAAATCGGGGGCTCATCCGGGATTTGTTCCAAAGTTGAGTTTAAGTGCTTGTTTAATTAGCAATCTGATTTGGAAAAGGGAAACACCCGATTCTTTTGTTTGATTGGTTTGTGGGTGGTATTCGGCAGCAATGAATATTGACGGCTTTCTGGCATCACCAGACCCAGAGGTATTAGCGAAGGTGAGAAAGGGAGATGTATCTGAGATTGCTAGAAGGTTGAACCTTAAAGGAATTTCAATGGTTACAACAAAGTCAGAGAAAAATCGCAGCCCATTATATAGAGTAGAGTGTTTTTACTGAAAAAGTGTAAGATTTGTTTCCAATAAGTAAACTGGAAATGTAGTTACAAATAGAACAAATAAAGTTAGAGCAACTTAAATAGAAGTGGCGGCAAGAGGAGCAGATAAACAAAGGGAGTTTGAGCTAGCGATGGAAAAATTAAAGTCTGAGAATAGGGCGTCTGGTTCTAGGAAACTGTTTGTCCTTAGTCAGGAAATTAAATTGGTTCCTCCATTTAATGAGGCAGAAATGGATAAATATTTCAAGCATTTTGAAACTGATGCTCTGATTTCTGAATGGCCGAAAGATAAATGTTCAGTGCTGTTACAAAACATAATTAAAGGTAAAGCACAACAAGTTTATACAGCTTTAATTGCTGAGCAAGCACTTGATTATGATATTGTGAGCTAGCATATACTGAAAGCGTATGAACTGGCTCTGGAAGCTTATAGAGAAAGTTTCAGAAATTTGAAGAAATCCGTGCACAAAACTTACGTGGAATTTGCCTACAATAAATCTGTATGTTTGAGCGATGGGTTTCCTCTAAAAATGTGAATGGGAGGTATGATAACTTAAGAGTTGATTTTAACGGAGGAATTTAAAAGGTGCATGCTGTTTGACGTAAGAACATACTTAAATGAGAGGGACACTGCTACAATGCAGGAGTCTGCTAAATTAGCTGATGAGTATGCTTTAATCCATCAGAGTAAATTTCCTCCAGGTAGAATTTTTAAAAGGAAAAATAGCACAGAGAGTCAAGGTAAACCAGAAATTAAATCAGAAGGTAGTGAGAAAGGTAAGGATGAAGGGGAAAATGTGAGAGAAAGACAGTTTTGTCCTATTTTTATTTATAGTAAGAAACCTGGTCATATAATAGCTAACTGTTTCCGATTGAAGGAGAAGGAGCCAGTCCCAGATGCTTGTGTGCAACATATCGAAAACCTATAAATCCACAGAGTTTGAGAAATACAAATGAAGTTTTGTCAGAGTCTGACCAAGTTAAGGGGGGATATGATCATTTTATAACCAAAGGATTTGTATTCTTGAAAGAGGGATCCACTCCAGTGCCAATAAAAACCCTCGGAATACTGGAGCTTCTCAGTCACTTATGTTAGACAGTGTTCTAAAGTTTAGTGATGAGAAGGCACTGATTACTGGAAGGTGAATGCTGTAACAAAACCTGATGCGTATCCAATCCCTAGAGTGGATGATTGTGAGAACAAAGTTGGACAGGCAACGTTTCTTACAAAGATTGATTTGTTAAAAGTTTATTGTTGTGTTCCATTGACAGATAGAAATAGGGAGATTTCTGCATTTGTAACCTCATCTGGGTTATATGAATATAATGTTCTTCCTTTTGGGATGAAGAATGCTCCAGGTACTTTCCAGTGGATTGAAGATTGTTTGATTTCATTTCCTGTACACAAGTGTAAAGGAGAAAAACGTAATCCATTAACCATATAATCCTGTGACTCAGTGCATTGGTCCAACACTTTGGACTGTGAAAAAGCAACACAATTTTCCGGACCTGAGACTCTCTGAACTTCCTTTCTCCATTTCAGCACTCCCTGTGCAGAACCTCATTATTCATCCTACCCATGAGATTGGTACCGACATGGACCCTGACTACTGGCTGTTCACCCTCCCACTTTAGAATGCTCAGGAGTTGATCTAAGATATTCCAAACCCTGGCACCTGGGAGGCAAGATACCATGCGGGAATCTTGTTCTCACTCTCAGAACCTCTTGTCCGTTGCCCTAACTAACAAATCCCCTATTCACATAGGGATGATGTTGATGGGACTCAACTTTTCCCATTGTCCTGCTCCAAATATATCTTAAGGAAATCCTACTTGGCAAGTACATTCCTTGCCCCTTTGTAACCCACCAAAAATTTCTGATTTAATTTCTTTCCTGCTTCCTTTATTTTTCAATGGCCTTGTCTGATTTCAGCATCCTAAACTTTACATTTGTTGCCTTCCAAATGCCTTACAGTGCTTCCCATGACTTTCTTTCATCCAGACAAGGACACACTCATCCTGACACTAAACAACTCTAAATGGTGGATAAGTTCTTATGAAAACACACAGTACTTAATGAGAGCTGTAGAAGTAAAAGATAAACATTATTTTTTATTTGTCAATAATTTTTAATATCATAGCAAAACTATATAATACTGAGTAACCAAATTCAGAACAACTTATCAAAAAGCAAAGGTGTCCCAATAAATCTAGAAGCCTGATGACTGGAAGGAGCTTTGGCAGCAGGCATGATGACCAAGAAAAGATAAAGAGGAAGTACTTAGAATGCAAGAATAAATGAGTTAAAAGAAAGGAAAAAATCTGCCTGCATCAAACATTCATCTGCTGGGAATCTGTGGGTCGGTCGAGCAGTGTCTGTGGGAGAGAAGGAAGTATTGTTGTTTCGAGTTGAAGCCCTTCCTCAGGACTGAGAGGAGCAGAGCTTAGATGGTCGCTCAGGTGGAACGGTGAGACAGGAGTCCAAAGAGATTTTTGGGCTGAGGAGAGGTGTCAGATGGTAGTGAGCTGCAGCAGGTTGAAGAGGAATGGGTGAGGGGAAGAGTTGATGCTTCAAATTGAATCCTTTCATCGTGACTGAGTGGGGAACTGAGATGGTCTTTCCCCTGAGGAGGAGTGGTGACACAGGAGTCCAAGGTGATAGGTGGGCTGATGAGGGGCTCAAGGTGACAGGCAGCTGTGCCAGGTAGGAGAGGAAACGGGTGGAGCAGAGTTTGGAGAATGGCAGGTGAATTACGCGGAGGCTGAAAAAGAGAGGAAAAAATGAGGGGCAGATGGAGCAAGGTGGGAGGAGAGAAGTGTGAAGACTGGAGACAGGTACAGCAGGTAGATAAGTGGAAACACAAAGGGCCTGAAGTACTGGAATCTGATAAGCGAGGAGATAAGAGTGGGGAAAATTAGGGGAGAAGTAACTGGATGATGGAAGACCAGACAGGAGAGAGAGGGTAAACCTGTGTGGGTCAACTGTGAGTGGAGGTTGGATGGAACCAGGATGTACATAGGAAGAGAGCTAGATGATGGGTGGTGGGGGTTGATGTGGTTGAAGGAAAAGGAATAAAAATGGGAAGAACAGAGGAGAATTAGAAGGAGAAAGGTGATGTTACATAAGGAACTCACACTTTGAATGAGAATCATTGTATTATTGCAGTAATGTTTTTGCCCGATCATTTCGAAGAATTAAGTCTGGGCCATTCCTGGCACTTGCACCAGGAAGGGAGATTGAAAGTGACCATGAAGACCTCAGAGTAATTAATGTCACTAAGGAATGAATCCTGGAGAAAGTGAGGAGAATAAAAACAGACCAGTCACGCTCGCTTCATACTCATTATCCCCAGGAGTTAAAGAATCGGCTGAGAGGTAATGGTTTGTTTTTATGATGTCCCAAAATTCCCATGACTCTGGAACAGCCTCAGTAAAATGAAAAGGTAGAAAATGTAACATGGCATTCAGTGAGAAACAGAGAGAAATATATTGAAGTAAACTGCAGTCGAACTGACATCAGATTTTGCCACATGCTTGGACGTGTTAATAGAGCACATAGTAGATCAGATCAGAAATATGTATTTGATCTGAACTTCATTCCAGCTGGTATGCAGGACAATTGTAATCTGTGGTTTTCATTGCTGTTCCAGTTCTCCAGTGATGATCCAGTGTCTGTGGGAATCATTGATACACATGGGTTCAGACTGGACTCCCAAAGCTGAGCATTCTTGGCGATGAGCAGGTACGGTGGGGCTACGTACTAACACTGCAATCAGAAGCTTCCCTCAATAAGAATACGATCTACAACATCATTAGAATATCTGTCCATCATCAGCATGTTATGCCATTTTTATTGAATATTCTTGTCTTCAATACTTGTGCATTACATTACATTCCTGGCATCGTTTCTATAGACTCTCAGTTCTCATTTGCTATCTGCATTTCTTGTGGATGTTCAGTGTTAGAATGAAGTTTACAACAATTAGTATTAGAACTAATGGAATTATCCACGTTGGCAACCTTGGTGAATCTATAAAACAATCACAAAGACAGTTGTACAAGTCATTGACAATCATACAAATACATTAATTGTAAAACCATTGATCATTTTTAAAAACAGACATTTCCCCCTGTTTTCTCACGCCTCCCACTCTATCCTCGCGCCTTATTTTCATTTCTGCATCTTTATGTTCAAAATGGACTTACATGTACATAATGAATTTCACAAAATCCTATTGTGTTTTATGGCTAATAAATAGATTTTTGAGGAGTATCTGTTGGAGGACATTCAAAAATCAATATGTATACTGAAAGAACCCAGAAACAAGAAGACCATGATGAAATAGTCCTTATGAGAGGTAATTGTCACTCAGGACTCTGGAGAAATCTTTTGATCAGCTTTGAAATGATGCCATATGATGATGGAGAGTCAGTGTATTTGTCATGTGTACATCAAAATTTGAAACATACAGTAAATTTGTCAGTTTTGTTGATGAGCAACACAATTTGAATTAGTGCTGGTGGCATTCCGCAAGCTTTGCCATACTTCCACCACCAATGCAGCATGCTCACAACATGCGAACCCATTTGTCTTTGAAGCGTGTGTGGTAGGAACTTGGAACTCCCAGATGAAACCCGTGGTCACGGGGAGAGCTACAATCAAAGGTATTGTTGGCATTGGAGAAGGTTCAAAGGAAGTTCACAAAAACGATTCAAGCACTGGCGGGTTTGTCATATGAACAGCGTTTGATGGTTCTGGGTGTCTACTCACTGGAATTCAGGAGAATGAGGGCTGACCTCATTGAAATCTATCAAATATTGAATGGCCTTGATAGAGTGGATGTGCAGAGGATGTTTACTCTACTGGGGGAGTTTAAGAGCAAAAGACACAGCCTCAGAATGGAGGGGTGCCCTTTTAGAATGGAGATGAGGGGGAATCTCTTTAGCCAGAGGGTGGTGAATCTGTGGAATTCATTGTCACAGGTGGCTGTGGAGGCCAGGTCATTGGGCACATTCACAGCAAAGGTTGGTAGATTCTTGATCAGTCAGGGCATGAAGGGATATGGGGAGAAGACAGGAGGAACATGAATCAGCCATGATGAAATGACAGGGCAGATTCAATGGGCCAAAAGGCCTAATTCTGCTCCTACATCTTAAACTCCTTACGAACAGAGAGTAGCAGAAGTTGAACCCCAATCACTGGTGTAAATCATTCCACTAACTGCTACACTATCACGCCACCTGCTTTGTTAAAGTTTTCATTAACAAGAACAGAGATAATCCGCAGCGGCTCAGTTTAATTTATCACCCAGTAGGTGGAGTATGTGAACTTGCTGCCTCAGTCGTTCATTGGGGGGTCAGCTTAGAACCTGGTGCCCTGGTTTCTGCAGATGGAGTTGAAAAAGGAACTTGTTTCGTGAAAAAAATGCTTGTAATGTGTGACCACAAGCAATGTCTTCATTGAGAGAGGAGGCACTGGTGAGTTTGCATGTGTACCGGGCTCTGTGTCATGATGGGACTGGTGGCACGTGCAGCCTCTCCCTACAGCTGAGTATCAACCCAGGGTTCTACCAGGAAATGATCAGAGTCAAACTGAGGTTTAATGTCTCCAGCATTTGTCATGAAATCTGTTATTTTAGCGGCAGCAGAGCATTGTAATACAATTAATACTTTGAATTACAGAATAAATAGTATACTGAATATAAATGTGAAAAATGAATTAAATTGACTTTATTACTTACGTTCTTCATATACATGTGGAATAAAAATCTTTACGTTATGTTTCCATCTAAATGTGCAATTTATAGTAATTTATAATAAATAGTATGTACAAAAGGACAGACCCTGCTTAGTCTCCACAGGCAATGGCTTGTGCAAACACAGCTGTCTATCCAGCTGAGAAGATGAGAGTACGACAGTTCTGGGACCGTGAACAACAGAATTCAGTAACAAATTGGTCAGATGCCACGACAGTCAGGGCAACAACTACATGGACACCACGAGAGACCGGTCTGACTGAAGTCACCTGCACGGCAGATTTTGAGGATTATTCATCAATTCCACTGAAGAACAATAGCATTTTCATTGAGGTTTATGGTGAGTATGTTCACTGCACTCACACAAGGACCAGAACTTAGTTTCCTGTTATTTGTCAGTGGTGTTTCCTCAAGCAATTGTGTCTCTGTTGATTGAACTGGTAGCCCGAGTCACAAAACATCCCCAGTCAATGGGACCATTTCCCAGTGAAATGAATAGTTTTTAATTGAAAAATGGTAATCAGGAAAGATGAGAATAAAGCTACAGATCTATATTGAATTATGATTTTACAGAGTGGTGGAGCAGGCTCAATGGGCCATGTGACTAGGTCCTGTTCCTAGTTTTATCTTCAGTTGATGATGTTTCCTGAATATACTTACCTGAGAAGCAGTTAACTGTAAGTAAATTTCCCCACAACTTCCACCATCTTTAGCGGAATCCTTGCACCAGGAACATCTATACCTTTGCACCCCCAGACCCCACTCTCCACATTTCACAGGATTCACTGTTTATGTGATCCCCTTGTCCATTCATCCCTCCCCATTGATCTCCCTCCTGGCATGTACCCCTGCACGTGGAACAAGTGCAACATCTGCCCATTCACCTCTTCCTTCACTGAGGTCCTGAAACTGTCCTTCCAGGGGACTCAACACTTCACCTGCAGGTCTGTCAGGGCAGACTGCAGTATTCTGTGTTCCCAGTGCGGCCAGATCTCCATCAGTGAGGCCTGATATACAATGGGGTATCACTGTGTCAAGTACCTTCACGCTTTGATCTACATCATTTCTTCTATAAATATATTTTTATTCTTAATCATGTACCTTCCACTTGCTGTACCAGAACCCTGAGTGGTGTGCAGTCCGGACAAGTCTGTCAGTTGTGAAGATCGCTAGTTTTCTGATGCTGAGATACATCTGAGGATGTGTTCGGACATGCTGGGTGTTTGGCATCTTCAACATCACACACTCTCACCCAGGCAACCTCGCCAGGGTGCTCAGGCCCTGCTTTGTGTCCAGCAGCATTGGTCCCCGGGTCTCACCTCTTGATCTATGGCCATCCAGAGGCTCGCTCAGCAGCCTTCGTGATACTCCTGATGAATCAATTCTCTACAGACAGCACATCACATCCCTAACTTTCCCCATCCCTCTCCCAGTGATCTACTGTCTGAAAATATTTCTTCTCTTTTAATTTCTTGGAAGAAGTTTCATTATCATAACAAACATTTATATTGTGTGGAAATAGAAATGGGGTGCAGGCAATTAATTGCATAGACCTTGACGAACAAGTTCCTGCTTCTCAGTCTGAGTACACCACCGTGTAGCCGCTTTACATGTACAAGTGACCCAGGTTCAATTCCCATCACAGCCTGTAAGGAGTTTGTACATTCTTCCTATGTCCGTGTGGGTTTCTTCCAGGTGCTCCAGTTTCCTCCCACAGTCCAATGATTACTGGTTGGTAGGTTAATTGACCATGGGAAATTCTCCTCTAACATGGCTAGTATTAAATAAGGGGATTTCTGGCAGTGTAGCTTGAAGAGCCAAAAAGGTCGATTCCAATTCTGTGCTGTATCTCAATAAATAGACAGATAGGTTACTTCACATACTTGATCATTAGAAGCTTGCCTGACACTTCAGTCTACTGAGGAAGCATTCTCAGAGGTAAGAGTGATCAGAAGAGAAGAGTACATCTGTTATAAAGTGTTTACCCGGGACCGTCAATGACCTGTACTGTTGATTTTGTGATTGGTTTTATAGATCAATTTGGATCTCCAGCTTGGATATATGTGGTAACTATTGTTGCATGTTTGTTTGTTATTGGTCTGATCTACTACTTTTGGAAGAACCCAACTAACAGCAGAAACCAAGCCCAACAATAATGCAGAACTCTCACTGGACATTCACAAGCACCTTCTTTAAAGAAAATTAAATCTGGAAGATAACGTACTGTCAACTACAACAATTGAGACAAAATTTAAATTGAAAACGGTAAAACAGATAAATTCCAGACCGATATTCCAATGATATTATTGAGCTGCTGAATACAGTGCTGCAACTTAATCACACTCTACCATCCCATTCCTTGAATGCTCTGCATCCGGGCCATTACACCGATTCTCACAAACATTGTGTAGCCACTGGACTGCTGGTATGAGCACTGAAAATCACCGAGATCCCAACTTCCCCGTTCACCAGCTGAACTGAAGATCAAACTGAACGAAGGACAATCAACCAGAATTCATACCAGTTTTCTGTTCCACGGATAAAACGTGCTGGAGGAACATCGCAGGCAGGAAATTAATAATTAATAAGTTAATGGAAATTAATAACAAGTCCTGATAAAGGGCCTTGGCCAAAAACATCCACTTTATTCCTTTCTCTAGATGCTGCCTGCCCTGCTGAATTTCTCCAGCATTCTGTGTGTGTTACTCTGGATTTCAGGATTTTTAGTATCTCTTGTGTTCTGTTCCACAAATGATGCCTACTGAGTACTTCCAGCAATTTCTGATTCTATTTCAGATTTCAAACATTTGCATATTTTAAAAAATGTCATTGTCTTCAGTAATACATGTTACAAAGTAGACAAGATGAAGATGAAATGTGAGATGATATATTTCACCAGTGTCTCTGTTTGAGAGATGATACCTTTCATAAATATTTCCAATTCCCAGTACTCTGTAATCTCTTCCAACTATTCAACCCTCCCAGGACTCACTCCTGATCCAATTCTGGTCTCTGAGCTTGAAGAACAGCAAGACCTGGTTTTTGCCACTTTTCCACAAGCAGGCTTTCAGTTGCTGACGTTTTATGTCTCTGTGCCTCCCTCTCCTGTTTTATCAGCAAAGGTTCATTTGTTATCAAAGTACACAACTTGAAATTCTTCTTCTCCTCTTCTCTGTATAGCCATGAAATGAAGAAAGAAAAGAAAGGCAGCAAGATCATCAATCCCCAAAATTACCCTTTCCGCACACAAAATTTCAACAAAACCAGAACAGGCACATCAACCCCCAAATCCTTTCCCCCAGACAAAAAAATGAACAAAATTGAACAGGCACATTGACTCCGAATTCAGCGCCCCCTCCCCCCCCCCCCGCACTGAAAGACAGAAAGACAAGGAAGATCAGGTTCAAAACACTGAACATAAAAAGCTGTAAGGTTGACAAAGAAGTCTACAGTCCACATCCACATCCAAAACACAGAAAACCTGAGAACAATCTCTAGGCCAGCAGCAGACCTTTCCCTCACTGTGGCACAGCCATTAGCCTCCACACTTGTCTCAATGTTTTAATCTCCCTCATCATTTTAATCAATGAACAATGGGAGCTTTAACCGGCGAAATGGAGTCAAAGCTCGGTCCACAAGCTTTGTGCACATTGTCTTTGTCTCCCAGAATCCTCTTAGAGAATGCAGAGCACTAGAAAACTCAAATGATCTCCAAGCTTCAGCACTCACCTTGATGTTTCAATCCCCCTTGTCAATTTAATCGGTGAACAATGGAAGATTTAATCAGTGAGATTAAGTCGAACATCGGCTTGCAGCCTGCCCACCATGAGGTTCCCACATTGCTGCCTCGACCTCCCGGAATCCTCTTGGAGATTGCAGAGCACTGGAACAACCAGGAAATCTCTAAACAGCAATCTATTGGCTTCAAAAGTTCCAGAATCACATCTGTTACAAAGGATGAACAGCTCTGATGGGCAGAAGGGTGCAGGGTTGCCCATGTCCCCCCCCCCCCGCGGGAGAATCACAAACTGTTACTGTTACCACGCTGCTAATGAGAGAAAAAGAGAGACAAAGGGAAAACAAAAGCATGCCAGAATATCTGCTACTGATGAGAGAGGGGAGAGAGACTTGTTGTTGACCCACCATATTATGACTCCTGAAAGACTTATGGCTCTGGAGAGGGCTGTTTACTTGGTACCAGTCTGTTCATTAAAATTCCTCCGTGGACAGCCGGAGTGGGCTGGTTTGATGGACTAAGCCATTCAAAACTGATTGACACCTGAGACCCCGTGAGTAGGGATAAAAGTGAGGTCTGGGGAGACACCCCTCAGACACATCAGGAGACACACTAGTGAGCACTGCTTGAGTGTTGGAACCCACGAGAAGGTGTGGGGCATCGGGGACCGAACAAAGGATCGGTCAGTTTAACTCAGTGTTTATAGCAGGGCTGGTGGGGGCTTGTGTGTGTGTCCACCCTTGCCTGGGTGACCAGTCCACCATAGAAGAACGGTCTAGCTGAAGGATAGAGTGGTCATACCTGAATGGCCACAACACATCGACGGATCAAGAACGTAAAGGAAGGTTTGACTGACTGTAGCTGTCACTGTTTGCTTGCTCTCTCTCTCTCTCTCCCTCCAACGGTTACAACAAAAGAACCAACAACTACCTCAGCCTACATGAACTGAACTGAACTTTATACTTTCCCACGATAATTCATTATCCCCTAGACAACGATAGAGCTTGTTTATTATTGATTATTATTTTACCCACACTTTTAGGTTTAGTATTGCTAACTTGTATTATCTGTATATTTGCATTGTTGATATTGATTTGTATATTTTACTAATAAACACTGTTTTGAAAATAGTACCAGACTCCAATGGATATTTCTATCTTTGCTGGTAAGACACCCAGTTACGGAGTACGTAACACATCTAAGATGAAAAACAAATGTAAAAGACATAAAAGAAGTGAAATAAATGGTTTCATGATCTATCCAGGAGATATCAGCTGAAGGATGTGTCATTTTCACCAGAAGTCCCATCACACATGGCCCATTAAATCTATCTCCTTAACAAACTGCTGATCACTGCAAGTAATTTCCCCTTGTGTGGAATGGTATCTAACTTTAAAAGCCCAAGAAATTCAAGCAGGTGACCATTGTGTTCCTGAAGCTGAGTTTACTGCCCACAAATCACAAGAGCGGTTCCTGCCCCACACTCACACCCATCAATTTCCTTCTAAACATTTCTCACTGTCCCACATCCAAATACAACTCCTGAAATGCTTCTTAATTTGATGATGCCCTGTTGTGAATTATGGGAGCACATTCACCGGAGCAAAGGATGTTTCCTATGGTGAGGGAGTCTAAGGCCAGAGCACAGAGCCTCAGAACAGAGGAACATTCTTTGAGGAGGAATTTTCTTTAGCCAGAGGGTGATGAATCTGCAGAATCTGTCTCCACAGGCGGCTGTGGAGGCCAAGTCATTTGGGTACATTTAAGGCAGAGGTTGATAGATTCTTGATTTGTCAGAGTTGGAAGGGATATGAGAGGAAGGTAGGAGATTGGGGCTGAGTATGAAAATAAGTCAGCCATGATCAACATAGAATATAGAACATCGAACAGTACTGCACGCAAACAGGCCCTTCGGCCCACAATGTTGTGCCAAACCAGATAAAGAAGTAAATTTAAAAACCCCAAAATTAATTCCTCCTGCCTACACAATGTCCATTTCCTTCCATCTTCCTCATAGTCACGTGCCTACCTAAACATCTCATAAAAGCCTCTAATGTATTTGCCTCTACCACCATACCAGACTGTGCAATCCAGGCACCCACACATCTGAGTGAAAAACTTACCCCTCACATCCACTTTGAACATATCCCCTTTCACCTTCATTCCATGCCCTAGTATTAGACATTTCAAACCTGGGAATCAGAAACCTTTTCTGCACCCTCTCCAAAGCCTCAACGTCCTTCCTCTAGTGGGGCTCCAGAACTGTATGCAACACTTCAGATATGGCCTTAATAGTGAAGCAGACTCGATGGGCCAAATGGCCTAATTCTACTCCTATATTATGGTCTAGTGCCTTAAAAAGCTGTCTAATCACCAGCCTATCAGAGGCAAGTAAGGATGTGTAATGAATGTTAGTCTCACCATGACATTCAGAGCAGATAACTTAATATCAAAATTATCCAGCTCTTCACTTCCTGCCTGAATTAAGCTTGTATGTAATCTGAAGCAAAATTCAAAGTTCAAAGTAAATTTTATTATCATGGTACATATCCATGATAGTTTTCAATCGTCTTTGTAAATAGTTAATATTCATAATTTCTGAACAGGTTTTTAAAATGCTTCTTTTATTTCAATGCCTGTTATACATTTATCAATAATAAAACAATGAAAATATGAAAATAGGTTTCCGGTGTCGTCATCGACGAGAATGGCAGCTTAAGTCACTAGCTCCTCCGGAAAAACGCGTATTAAGCCCCATTAACATGTCAAATATAATATTTTTCGAAAAATATTTGAACTGAAAAGAGGGTCAAGAATGGGGAAAAGAAATGGAAATTAAAAAAGGGACACTGCGGAGCCTGCGTCCAGAGGAGTGCAGCTAACGGCTCTCCGACCCGACCGCATGCTAGCGAGGCGGCCGCCGGGCCTCGTTCAGACGAAGCGGCGAATATCTTCGAAATCCTGAAAGGTATAATGGAGGTCCAGAAAGATATAAAGCAGCAGCTCTGTGATATTAAGGCAGAGCTCGCCAGCGTTAATCACAAAATAGCGGTGGCAGAGACTCGAATTGAGAAGGTGGAAGATCGCGTTCAAAACGTGGACGGATACTGAGTAAGACAATAAAAATAATACATCACCAAGAAGGTAAACTGCTTGACCTGGAGGGAAGATCACGGCGGAAAAATATCAGAATCTACAACGTTCCCGAAGGAGCGGAGGGCTCGTCTCTGACGGAGTTTGTCGGAAAGTTACTGCGGGACGCGCTGGATCTTCCCACGGCTATGGAGCTGGAAGTCGAAAGAGCCCACCGCGCGTTAGTCCCAAAACCTACCCAGGATAGAAAGCCACGCTCAATAATAATTAAATTCCTTCGGTACAGCACCAAGGCGGAGATTCTAGGAAGGGCCTGGGGTAAGAAGAGAGTGGTTTTAGAGGATAAATTAATATATTTTGACCAAGATTACCCCCCCCCCGCCCCGCGGTCCTCCAGAAACACCAAGAATACTCCGAAATAAAGCGAGTATTAAAGCAAAATAAGATTAGATTTCAAACTCCGTATCCTGCTAAACTTCGAGTGTTTTATGACAATGAGACGCGGTTGTACCAGACAGTGGAAGAGGCGACTACAGATTCGAAGGCCAGAGGGTTGCCCGTCAGCATGACCAAAACGAAGGAAAGCCTGGCTGACAAATTGTCCCACTCGGCTTGGGAAATAGTGCGAGAAACGAGAAGGAAGGAGACGGGAGGAGGCCGAGAGAAACATATCAGGAAGAGACCAGGAGTTTCCCAAAGACAGTCCTCACCCCCTTCAGAAGAGCCATAAGGTTTGGCTAACATTAAAAATGTTGAGAAGCTAAACAGAAGCAAAAGTACAGGGTGATATACCTATCTCGAGAAATACTTATTACAATGTGGATTTTATATTACTTAGTTGTTATTCTTTATTCGCTCACTTACTCCTTTTTCCCCACCAAAATGAGAATGTGTGCATATATGTGTATGTGTGTAATGTGTATATATATATATATATATATATGTGCGTGTGTGTATGTGTGTGTGTGTGTGTGTGTGTGTGTGTATGTGTGTGTATGTATGTGCATATATATATATATGTATATTTGTGTGTGTGTCTGCATGTATATGTATATATAGGAGGAGTACACAGGGAAAACTTTTCTGTGTAATGGATTTGTTCACTGACTTTTATGAATACTGCAATGGGGGCACTCAACTCACAAGTAGGAGGGGTTATCCCCCACAGCTAGACATTTCCTCTAGCTCAACGCAGGGTCATTTACTAGAGACCTCAGCCTTGGAATTACACGTTCAGTGCCATTTTTGTTATTATTTGAGTTTCTTGGTTCTTATTTGTTCAGGGAGTAGATCAATTAAGTTTTACTCTAGTTTCAATGATACATTGAGAGATAAATACAGATGGCTAAGGACAAGGTAAAATTCATTTCTTTTAATGTAAATGGGCTATTAAATCCAATCAAACATAAGAGAATTTTATCCAAAATGAAAAAAGAACAAGCCCATGTAGTATATTTACAGGAAACTCATTTAAGTGATAATGAGCATAAAAAACTAAAGAGAATGGGCTTTACTAATCTGTTTTTCTCCTTATATAAATCAGGACATAGGAGGGGAGTTGCTATTCTTATCCCAAGTAAGCTAAATTTTGAAAAAATATTCGAAATGGGAGATAAAGAAGGCAGATGTATTCTGGTAAGGGGGAATATAGACGGCAATTCAGTGACTCTATTCAATATATACGCACCCCCAGGAAGTGATATTGGTTTCTTTCAGAAAATTACTGATATGATGGTAACAGAAACAGAAGGTCTCCTGATATGTGGGGGAGACTTAAATTTACAATTACAACCAAACTTAGACTCTTCCAATAGAAAAACCTATGAAACAAAATCTTTACATAAGAAAGTTAATACACTTTTTGAGGATGTTGGTTTTATTGACATATGGAAGGACCTTTTCCCTGGCAGAAGGGATTACACTCATTATTCTGCTCCACATTCTGTATATACAAGAATAGACTATTTCATAACATTTGGAAAAGAAAAAGACAAAATAAACACCTGTGGAATTGGGACAATAGATGTAAGTGACCATGCACCTATATATTTATCTGTTGATTTTGAGGACCTACAACCAAAGAATACTATTTGGAAACTAAATTCAAGTCTACTCAATGATCCAGACTTTAAGGAACAAATTAAAAAAGAAATTGGTCTCTACTTAGAATTTAATGATAATAGAGAGGTTTCGCCTCCCATTTTATGGGATACTCTGAAGGCGGTCTTAAGAGGGAAAATTATAGTGATATCTTCATATAAGAAAAAAATAATGAATAAAACATTAGAGGAATTACAAAATAGGCTGAAGGAACTAGAGAAAAAACACAAATTGAATTTGGCACAGGATACATTAGGGGAAATTAAAAGAATTAGGAATGAAATAAATAATTTGACTACGCAGGAAATCTGGAAAAACTTAATGTTTCTGAAACAGAGACATTATGAAAGTGGATCGAAATCTATGAAAATACTGGCGTGGAAACTGAAAAAAAAAGATAGCAGAAAATACAATTCATAGAATTAGGGACCCAAGAATGAAAATGATAAAAAATAAGCTAAGTGAAATTCAAGAAGCTTTTGAAGTGTTTTACAAAATGCTATATTCCAAAGTTCCGGGGGAAGCTTAACCCAAATTGACACCTTCTTGAATTCTCTAGAGTTATCCACTTTAAGCGAAGAACAAAATAGAAGGATGACTGCTGACATAACTGAAGTTGAATTAAAAGCTGCAATTAGTAGGCTTAAATTAAGCAAATCACCAGGGTTAGATGGGTATACAGCAGAGTGGTAGAAAGAATTTAAAAATGAGTTAATTCCTGTTTTACTCCTCACACTAAACTGGGCTCTAAAAAAGGCACAAATGCCACCAAGTTGGAAGGAAGCGATAATCTCAGCTATACCGAAAGAAGGCAAGGATAAAATGCAATACGGATCATTTAGACCAATATCCGTTCTTAATGTAAATTATAGGTTATTTACCTCCATCATGGCCAAACGATTAGAGGAGTTTCTACCCACACTGATACGTAATGATCAGACAGGTTTTATACGACAACACCAGACTCAAGACAATATATGAAGAACACTTCACATTATTGATCATATACAAAAAAATAAAATCGAAGCAATAGTGATAAGCGTGGATGCTGAAAAGGCATTTGATTCAGTTAATTGGAATTTTCTTTACAGAGTTTTACATAGATTTGGTTTCCAAGACACAATTATTAAAACTATTCAGACACTATATGACAATCCTACTGCTAGGATTAAAATCAATGGATATTTATCAAATAGTCTTACCCTAGAAAGGGGCACGAGACAGGGTTATGCATGGTCACCACTACTCTTCGCATTATATCTGGAACCATTAGCTCAATACATCAGACAAAATGAAGATATCAGGGGAATTACTATTAAAGGGACAGAGCATAAATTAGCTTGTTATGCAGATGACATTTTGATCTACCTAGGGCAACCAACATACTCTTTACCTAAATTGATGCAATCCTTTGAACAATAATGTCAATTATCAGGATACAAGATCAACATAGATAAAACCCAATTACTTTCATATTACCCACCAAGAGAAATTGAAAGTCGATACCCCTGGGCATGGCACACAGAGTCTTTCAAATATTTGGGCATCATTATGCCAAAAGATTTGGCAAAATTATCAGAATGTAATTAACAGCCTTTATATAAAAATTAAGGAAGATATGGCAAGATGGAGCCTCATTCCTTTTTTCAGTCTCAGTTCAAGGATTGGGTCTATTAAAATGAATATACTGCCCAGATTATTATATCTCTTTCAGACCCTACCAATAGAGATTAATCAAAATCAATTCAATGAATGGAACAAGATGATATCAAGGTATATTTGGCAGGGTAAAAGGCCTAGAGTTTGTCTCAAAACTTTGCAATTAGCGAAGGAAAAGGGAGGATGGGGCTTACCTTCTCTTAGAGATTATTATTTTGCAGCACAGTTGAGAGCTGTGATATGCTGGTGCAACCCATCATATGATGCTCAATGGAAAAACATTGAGGAGCGGGTACTTCCCATCCCCATACAATCAATTTTGGCTGATTACATCCTGCAAAGGTATATAAATACTATTTATAACCCATGGGTGAAATTGACTCTTAAAATATGGAAAACTACTATAAAAAAATATAATCTAGAGGGAGATATTGCAATTCTTAAATGGTGTGCATATGATTCTGATTTTACACCAAATAAATTGGATGCTAGATTTAAGGATTGGACAGCTAAAGGAATAACAGTTCTTTGCAACATAATGAAAGAAGGAACACTGTTCAGTTTTGAAACGCTTAAAGAGATACACTTATTAGAAAAACAATATTTTTATCGGTATTTACAGATGCGACAATATGTTAATAAGACTCTTAAAAATGTAACCAAGGCAAATACATCCTTGATAGAGCTCTTTAGAAAAGCATATAATTCAGATAATGGTAGTAGAATCATTTCAAGCATGCATAAGGGGTTGTCAAATCTTAAAACACATTCCACTTCATACATTAAAACAAAATGGAAGAGATAATTTTATCTGAGGAAGAATGGACAACAATATGGAGATATCAATGGAAGTGCACCAGTTCACAGAAATGGAGGGAGTTTGGATGGAAAAACTTGATAAGATATTTTATTACACCCTCTCAGAAATCCCATTATGATAGTAACCTCCCTGTTTGCTGGAGAAATTGTGGAAATCAAGATGCAAATCATTATCATATTTTTTGGGACTGCCCTGTTATCAAAAACTATTGGAGGGGGATACACAATGCCCTACAAGACATCTTTAAATGTGAAATACCCTTGGAGAGTAAGACCATATATTTTGGATATATACCTCAAGAATGGTTGAAAAGAGATAAATATTTCATCAATATACTGTTGGTGTCTGGTAAAAAGACTCTTACTAGGAAATGGTTATCACAGGAGAACCCAACTTTAAATACATGGATGGAAATTACAATGGACATTTACAAAATGGAGACGATAACAGCATCTGTTAATCATAAACTGGAACAATTTGGTTCATACTGGGAAAAATGGTTTAACTACATAATGCCTCATAGGCCTGATTTTATTCTCACAAATCAATGAATCTGTTGTAAAAAAAAGGGATCACTCCCTACTTGTACATAGTTCTTTCCTTTTGCTTGTTTTTTTCTTTCCACTCTTTTCTGTAAGTGTATACCCCAGATAAATACTTTGTGGAGATTTTGCGATATGTTTATATGTACAATGTCTGAAATATATCTTATGGAAATGTTTGTTTGATGAACTTCAATAAAAAAAATAAAAAAAATAAAATATGAAAATAACAAACAAGACTCACAGTTTTTCCTTAAAAAGAATCAGAATCAGGTTTAATATCACTGGCAAATGTGGTGAAATTTGTTGTCTTTGTGGTAGCAGTACCATGCACAATTTAACAGAAAAAACTGAATTGCACCAAGTACAGTGGTGCTAGAAAGTTTGTGAACCCTGCAGAATTTCCCCCATTTCTGCATGAATATGACCTAAAATGTGATCAGATCTTCACACAAGTCCTAAAACTAGATAAAGAGAACCAATTAAATAAATAACATAAAACATTATACTTGTTCATTTATTTACTGAGAAAAATGAACCAATATTGCACTGTTAGTTTAGTTTGCACTCAGCCTTACGACATTCTCTTGCAGACTACTTGAGTTTTCCATGGTATGATAACAGCTGATGATTTCTGAACAAATATTTCTAAGCCTACTAAAGTTATTAATGACAGTTCAAGAGTATTGCTTTCAGCTACTGATCATCTGTTAAACCCAGCTCCATTGAGGGAACGGTTGCTGAAAGTAGCTGAGGCTAAAAGTGAGTCTCTTGCTGTATTTTTTACACAAAAACGAAATAATAGAAGATGTAATGTAATACAGACCTCAGGAATGAACCTTGTTGAACCTCAACCAGCTCACCACTGTGAGTGAAAGTCCTTTATGAAAATATGTTCACCTGAATGAACTTCAAGAAATAATTACTCAGCTAAAACTACCCACTTGTTTTATATTTCGTCCCACAATGTTGTGCCAAACCAGCTAAAGTGTAAATCAAAAAACACCCAAACACGAATCTCTCCTACCTACACAATGTTCATAACCTTCCATTTTCCTTACAGTACATCCATGTGCCGATCCAAATGTCCCTTAAAAGCATCCAATGTATTTGCCTCTACCACCATACCAGGCTCCGTACGTCTAGGCTGTATACGACTGTGATCCGTGAGATTGGGATGTGTCGCCCATCCAAACCCTAGTTTGTGTGAATGCTGTGTGATTTACTGCCCCCGGCAATCGCCCGTCGGCAAGAAGTAACAGATCGTACACTGAATACAATTATAAAAATTCCATTTAAGAATATTAACTTAAGCAAACAGCTACTGAAGGAAAGAAAGAAGAAAAAAAAACAAAAAAAGGCCCATTAATCTTAAACAGTCAAATGTGCATTTTAATTTGGAGCTCATTTTGAACTTGTCTGGAACTCACGCGCTGGACTTCGTTCTGCGTGACAGTACACAGCTTCCCAATGTCGCTCGGAATCCACCTGGAACAAACCGGTCTCCCATGAGAATATTGGTCCTTCCGCCCTGAAGCTTGTGCTTCCTCTCCTCGTGCAACAGGGACGGCATCCTCAGCCATCTTCCCTCCCGTCTTCTCCCAGCTGCCGCCAATAAAGAACTCGACCCACACCCGTGTCTGCTCACAAAAACTCGCCGTCTAACGTCCTCCTGAACTGCACCGTCCAGACTGGCTAGCTCCACATTCCTAAGGTGAACAACAAAGCCTCTCTTCTCAGCTCAGACCGAAGCAGGCTGAAAGCAGAATAGACTGCACTTACAGAACAGCTGAAGTGAAATACCGACATCATAACAGTAAAAATCTTAACCAGGCGTTATACACCCTCTCCCCACCAAAAATAGTCATGTCCTCAAGAATTTGAAGTTTATCAACCCACCATTAATAACACAGTTTCAAAGGAATTTCGTGATGTCAGGACCTCCAATCCATTTGTGAATGGTAGTGGCATATCCCATAAGAGGGGTAGAAGCAACACACCGTTCCGCCGGTGCGTCAAAGGCCAGCCAATCTGCGGGCGTTTCCTGACTCTTTGAGACCTCCTTGTCCCATCATCAGCTCCCCCAGCTATAATCAGCTCTTGTGACTCTCCCTGTCAACCACTCCTGTCTTCCGGCAGCTCAGCCCGCACACCCCCCCCCCCCCCCCGCCTTTCCATGACCGCGTTTAACCAGTTTAAGCTGGTACAACCGAACATCTTCACGCTCCGCTGGTGCTAACCGGCGAGAGCTCTCTCGGAAATGGGTGTCCTCGTTCGCTCCGATAGCGTGGCAAGTACTCTTGGCGTAACCAACATCAGCCTCCTCAGTAGAAAACGCATCCTCGTGTCCTACAGCTTCTCAGTTAATCTTCTTTTCCATTCCTCGGACAATCCGGCAAATTCGGGGGTTCCTGTCACTCTAACTACTCCTCCAAGACGTAACATGACAAGCTTAGACTGGGTGTATCGCACAGTTCCCTGTTTCTGCTCAGGAGAAACTTGCACCTACTCGAAAGCAGCTCTGAACACAGGGTGAATCGACAGGGTTTTCAAAAAGTTCGCTCCATTTGTCTTCTTGCACGCTCCGTGCAATACAGTGCTCACCAATTATCAGCCTACTATCCTCCCCTCTGTGCAACACAACACTCATCAATTATCAGCCTACCGTCCTGCCCTCTGCAATACAGTGTTCACCAATTATCAACCTAACATTCCCCCCTCCCACTCTATGCAATACAGCGCTCACCAATTATCAACAGCTTCCCTGTTCATCGACGATCAACGATCTCTCGCGGAACCCCTGGCGACCTCTCACGGAACTCTCGGGGTTCCGCAGAACTCCCGTTGACACACACTGCTGTAGACTCTAGTGGTGACCTGTTGGACAACATGTGTAATGAATGTGGAACGTAAACCAGGAACATAATTCCAGCAAATCACAGGCTGTAATGAAACGGAAACACAGTAATGTCAGTCACAGTATACAATAAATGCAATCTCCATCTAAGTTTAAACAGGAGGAAGTCAGTAGATGCTGGAAATCCGAAATGCTGGAGGAACTCAGCAGGTCAGGCAGCATTTACTGAAAGCAATAAACAGTCGACGTTTCTGGCTGAGACCCTTCTTCAGGATCTGAGCATATTTGTTAGCAGAATATTGATTAGTAAATCCCTGTTAATGAAAACAGTATAAGCTTTGAAAACTGTTATACACAAAGTTTAAAGTAAATTTATACTGCCCTGAGATTCATTTTCTTGCAAAGAAATACAATGGAATCAATACATGTTGAACACACATTATTACAGTGTGAAGCAAATAAGGTTGAAAGAAATCAAATGCAGGCTTTATTACAATCATTGGAGTTTGATAGATTTCATTTTAAAACTGTGTTAGGTTATGGGAGTAACTTTAATTTAATTCACAGTATTGTCTTTCATGTTATAGTTATTTTCTTTCAATTTATAGGGCTTTTGGGGGTAACAGCTTTCATTTGAAAGAGAAGTAGTAAGGACATTATTTCTCAACTCCCGACACCACACTCCAGTCCGGTTGGTGGTGATAATGCATCTTTAAGTTGGACTACAAACAGCCATAAAAAAAACCAAAGTGCAAAAGAAGCCAAACTGTGCAAATACAAAAAAAATAGTAAACAGATTGGTAGTGTAGTTGTTAACACAACTGCAGTGGCATGGGTTTAATTCCCATCGCTGCCTGTAAGGTGTTAGTATGTTCACCCCGTCACAACATGGGCTTCCTCTGAGTGCTCTGGTTTCCTCCTACAATCCAAAGACTTATTTGTTGGGAGGTTAATTGGCCATTGTAAACTGTCCTGTGATTAGCCTAGGATTAAATCAGGAGGATAATTAGGCAGCATGTCTCAAAGGGCAGGAAGGGCCTATTCCATGCTGTATCTCAATAAATAAACAAACACATAATAAATAAGCAAGTAGGTAGACAAATAAATAAATAAATGATACTGAGAATATGAGTATCTGAGACCTTGACAGTGAACACTTTCTTGTATCCGATGGGGAAGTGAACTGTCTGCTGGGAAAAGTGTTTACATTGAGTACCTCACAGTGAGTCACAGTCTGAGACAGGTTCACCCCAGATTCACCATCAACAGAATATGTCCAGGGCTGCTTGTTTCCTAACAAGCTTTACTCTCTTCACACCCATGGCTATGTGGCTCAGCACTTCAAAACTGCCTACAAATTCACCAACACCACCAGCTTTGATTGGGCATTGGCAGTGGGGAGAGTCATAAACTTCAAATTCTGAGAAACCTAAGGAAATTCAGCATACCACCAAATACTCTAACAAACCTTGAGAGATGCACTGCAGAAAGTATCATGACTGGTCCCATCATGGCTTGTTCTGGCAAATCCAATGCACGGGAAAGCAAGAAGCTGCAGAGAGTCATTGACGCAGCCCAGGTCATCTGACATCACCCCTGAAAGTATCAACATGAGGGGCTTCACGGGGGCATAATGCTTTACTGAGCCAGCATAAGATCAGGTTCAATTGCCACTGCTGTCTGCAAGGAGTCTGTACGTCTCTCTTTATTCTTCAGTATTTAAGAAAATACATGGCAACATCATGTTTCTAGTCCTTTTGCCCTGACAACATCCTGGCATACTGGTATAGAAATCCTTCAAAGGCTAATATCTTCTGATGTTCACAGAAAGCTAGACAGCACTCAAAAGGCAGTCCAAACGGAACCATAGGTAACCACCCATTCTCTTTCTATTCCAAAACACTGCAGCCATGGAAAAATGATACACTGACATTTCAATTTTTTTTTGTCATTATTGCTAGTTGTCTCCAACTTTTCAGCAATCTCCAGAAAATGCTGGAGAGCTGGGATTAAGTAATGAAACACACTTTCTACTCAGGCCCGTAATGTGAATTCGCAAGTTAACTATCACTTGTTTGAATTAAAATAAATTTGTAACTTTGGAGTTCAAAGTCATCAGAAACTTCCAGGCTGAAGAATCACTTGGGATAGGGATGTTGACAGAAATGACAATAAATGAATTGAATATAATGAAAGCAGAATGGATTATGTTTGCTGGTCATCGAATATAGAACACAGAACACCAGCACACGGTATTGTGACGATCTATTAACCTACTCTAAGATCAATCTCATCCTTCCTTCCAGGGGTTCCCAACATTTTTTATGCCAGGCATCAATACCAATAAGCAAGAGGTCTGTAGATCCCACAGTAGGAATCCCTGCTTCTGTCCTACATATCCCTCCATTCTCCTCTCATTCATGTGCCTAAGATTTCATTAAATGCCCCTAATGTGTCTGCCTCTACCACTACCCCTGGCAGCACATTCCATGCACCCACCAGTCTCTCTATAAAAATCTAAGCTCTTACATCCCTCTGTAATTTCCTCCAATCACCTTAAAAGTACCCCCTGTATTAGTCATTCATATCCCATGCACAATCCTACACACTGAATACTGAGAGAAAATACACCACCTGAATCAGCAAGGTCTGTTCCAATATAAACTTTTGTCAAATGTGATTCTCTTTTAAAAGCTCAATATTTAAAGATTATTTCAATGGTTCAATTTAATATCAGAGAATGTATACAATAAACAGCCTGAGATTCTTACTCTACACAGACATCTACAAAACAGAACTAAACCCAATGAATGAATGACGAAAAATGCTAGAACTCCAAAAACCCCTTCCCCATCCCATGCACCAGCAGCAGCAAGAGTACCAACCCTCCCTCCTCTCCCTCCCTCACTCCAGCGAGCATCAATGCCCCACCACCCACCATGTTCTCAATAGCAAAGCCCCCAGAGACCATGATCTAGAGTCTATCCCAACACTTTGACGGGCTCTCACTCTCAATAGCGGGGGAGAGAAAGATATCGCTCATGCACCAACAAGAGTGGAGACCAACAGCTTGCTGTTTCGGTGTTTCAATCTAACGTGTCGCTTGTCCATGTCTGCCAACTTGAGGAGAGAGAGGACTGACTGACTGCAGGAGTGCAGGGCCTTCCAACAGCAACACACTCCGCTTGCGGTCTTGACGTTTCAATCCCCACGATCCTTCAGTCAGCAACATCATGAGGAGACAGGGCATCCACAGGGCCAGACCTCACCTCATTATGTTCTGAGGTCACCTGAAATATCGATCCATAAAATACACATACTCTCTTTTTTTGTGTAATTTATTTTTTTATTGAAGTTCATCAAACAAACATTTCCATAAGATATATTTCAGACATTGTACATATATATCATATAATCATATATATATCACAAATCTCCACAAAGTATTTATCTGAGGTATACACTTATAGAAAAGAGTGGAAAGAAAAAACAAGCAAAAGGAAAGAACTATGTACAAGTAGGGAGAGATCCTTTTTTTTTACAACAGATTCATTGATTTGTGAGAATAAAATCAGGCCTATGAGGCATTATGTAGTTAAACCATTTTCCCAGTATGAATCAAATTGTTCCAGTTTATGATTAACAGATGCTGTTATCTTCTCCATTTTGTAAATGTCCAATGTAATTTCCATCCATGTATTTAAAGTTGGGCTCTCCTGTGATAACCATTTCCTAGTAAGAGTCTTTTTACTAGACACCAACAGTATATTCATGAAATATTTATCTCTTTTTAACCATTCTTGAGGTATATATCCAAAATATATGGTCTTACTCTCCAAGGGTATTTCACATTTAAAGATGTCTTGTAGGGCATTGTGTATCCCCCTCCAAAAGTTTTTGATAACAGGGCAGTCCCAAAAAAATATGATAATGATTTGCATTTAGATTTCCACAATTTCTCCAGCAAACAGGGAGGTTACTATCATAATGGGATTTCTGAGAGAGTGTAATAAAATATCTTATCAAGTTTTTCCATCCAAACTCCTTCCATTTCTGTGAACTGGTACACTTCCATTGATATCTCCATATTGTTGTCCATTCTTCCTCAGATAAAATTATCTCTCCTTCCTTCTCCCATTTTGTTTTAATGTATGAAGTGGAATGTGTTTTAAGATTTGACAACCCCTTATGCATGCTTGAAATGATTCTACTACTATTATCTGAATTATATGCTTTTCTAAAGAGCTCAATCAAGCATGCATTTGCCTTGGTTACATTTTTAAGCATCTCATTAACATATTGTCACATCTGTAAATACCGATAAAAATCTTGTTTCTCTAATTAGTGTTTCTCTTTAAGCATTTCAAAACTGAACAGTGTTCCTTCTTTCATTATGTTGCAAAGAACTGTTATTTCTTTAGCTGTCCAGTCCTTAAATCTAGCATCCAATTTATTTGGTGTAAAATCAGAGTCATATGCACACAATTTAAGAATTGCAATATCTCCCTCTAGATTATATTCTTTTATAGTAGCTTTCCATATTTTAAGAATCAATTTCACCAATGGGCTATCAATAGTATTTATGTACATTTGCAGGTTGTTATCAGCCAGAATTGCTTGTATGGGGATGGGAAGTATCCGTTCCTCAATGTTTTTCCATTGAGTGTCATATGATGGGTTGCACCAACATATCACAGTTCTCAACTGTGCTGCAAAATAATAATCTCTAAGAGAAGGTAAGCCCCATCCCTCCTTTTCCTTCGCTAATTGCAAAGTTTTGAGATGAACTCTAGGCCTTTTACCCTGCCAAATATACCTTGATAGCATCTTGTTCCATTCATTGAATTGATTTTGATTTATCTCTATTGGTAGGGTCTGAAAGAGATATAACAGTCTGGGCAGTATATTCATTTTAATAGACTCAATCCTTGAACTGAGACAGAAAAAAGGAATCAGGCTCCATCTTGCAACATCTTCCTTAATTTTTTATATAAAGGCTGATAATTACATTCTGATAATTTTTCCAAATCTTTTGGCATAATGATGCCCAAATATTTGAAAGACTCTGTGTGCCATGCCCAGGGGTATCGACTTTCAATTTCTCTTGGTGGGCTATAGTAATATGAAAGTAATTGGGTTTTATCCATGTTGATCTTGTATCCTGATAATTGACCATTATTAACAATTGATAATTGTTCAAAGGATTGCATCAATTTAGGTAAAGAGTATGTTGGTTGCCCTAGCTAGATCAAAATGTCATCCGCAGAACAAGCCAATTTATGCTCTGTCCCTTTAATAGTAATTCCCCTGATAACTTCATTTTGTCTGATGTATTAAGCCAATGGTTCCAGATATAACACGAAGAGTAGTGGTGACCATGCACAACCCTGTCTCGTGCCCCTTTCTAGGGTAAGACTATTTGATAAATATCCATTGATTTTAATCCTAGGAGTAGGATTGTCATATAGTGTCTGTATAGTTTTAATGATTGTGTCTTGGAAACCAAATCTATGTAAAACTCTGTAAAGAAAATTCCAATTAACCGAATCAAATGCTTTTTCAGCATCCACGCTTATCACTATTGCTTCGATTTTATCTTTTTGTATATGGTCCATAATGTGAAGTGTCCTTCGTATATTGTCTTGACTACGGCGTTGTCGTATAAAACCTGTCTGATCATTACGTATCAGTATGGGTAGAAACTCCTCTAATCGTTTGGCCATGATGGAGGTAAATAACCTATAATCTACATTAAGAATGGATATTGGTCTAAATGACCCGCATTCCATTTTATCCTTGCCTTCTTTCGGTATAGCTGAGATTATCGCTTCCTTCCAACTGGGTGGCATTTGTGCCTTTTTTAGAGCCCAGTTCAGTGTGGGGAGTAAAACAGGAATTAACTCATTTTTAAATTCTTTCTACCACTCTGCCGTATACCCATCTGATCCTGGTGACTTGATTAATTTAAGCCTACTAATTGCAGCTTTTAATTCAGCTTCAGTTATGTCAGCAGTCATCCTTCTATTTTGTTCTTCGCTTAAAGTGAGTAACTCTAGAGAATTCAAGAAGGTGTCAATTTGGGTTTTGCTTCCCCCGGAACTTTGGAATATAGCATTTTGTAAAACACTTCAAAAGCTTCTTGAATTTCACTCAGCTTATTTTTTAATCATTTTCGTTCTTGGGTTCCTAATTCTATGAATTGTATTTTCTGCTATTTTTTTTTCAGTTTCCATGCCAGTATTTTCATAGATTTCGATCCACTTTCATAATGTCTCTGTTTCAGAATCATTAAGTTTTTCCTGATTTCTTGCATAGCCTAATTAATTATTTCATTCCTAATTCTTTTAATTTCCCCTAATGTCTCCTGTGCCAAATTCAATTTGTGTTTTTTCTAGTTCCTTCAGTCTATTTTGTAATTCCTCTAATGTTTTATTCATTATTTTTTTCTTATATGAAGATATCGCTATAATTTTCCCTTTAAGACCGCCTTCAGAGTATCCCATAAAATGGGAGGTGAAACCTCTCCATTATCATTAAATTCTAAGTAGAGACCAATTTCTGTTTTTTAATTTGTTCCTTAAAGTCCGGATCATTGAGTAGACTTGAATTTAGTTTCCAAATAGTATTCTTTGGTTGTAGGTCAAAATCAACAGATAAATATATAGGTGCATGGTCACTTACATCTAGTGTCCCAATTCCACAGGTGTTTATTTTGCCTTTGTCTTTTCCAAATGTTATGAAATAGTCTATTCTTGTATATACAGAATGTGGAGCAGAATAATGAGTGTAATCCCTTCTGCCAGGGAAAAGGTCCCTCCATATATCAATTAAACCAACATCCTCAAAAAGTGTATTAACTTTCTTATGTAAAGATTTTGTTTCATAGGTTTTTCTATTGGAAGAGTCTAAGTTTGGTTGTAATTGTAAATTTAAGTCTCCCCCACATATCAGGAGACCTTCTGTTTCTGTTACCATCATATCAGTAATTTTCTGAAATAAACCAATATCACTCCCTGGGGGTGCGTATATATTGAATAGAGTCACTGAATTGCCGTCTATATTCCCCCTTACCAGAATACATCTGCCTTCTTTATCTCCCATTTCGAATATTTTTTCAAAATTTAGCTTACTTGAGATAAGAACTGCAACTCCTCTCCTATGTCCTGATTTATATGAGGAGAAAAACAGATTAGTGAAGCCCATTCTCTTTAGTTTTTTTATGCTCATGATCACTTAAATGATTTTCCTGTAAATATACTACATGGGCTTGTTCTTTTTTCATTTTGGATAAAAATTCTCTTACGTTTGATTGGATTTAATAGCCCATTTACTTTAAAAGTAATGAATTTTACCTTGTCCTTAGCCATCTGTATTTTTCTCTCAATGTATCATTGAAATTAGAATAAAACTTAATCAATCTACTCCCTGAACAAATAAGAACCAAGAAACTCAAATAATAACAAAAATGGCAACGAACGTGTGATTCCAAGGCTGAGGTCTCTAGTAAATGACCCTGCGTTGAGCTAGAGGAAATGTCTAGCTGTGGGGGATAACCCCTCCTACTTATGAGTTGAGTGCCCCCATTGCAGTATTCATAAAAGTCAGTGAACAAATCCATTACACAGAAAAGATTTCCCTGTGCATTCCTCCTATATATATATATATACACACACACAAATATATATATATGCATACACATATATATATACACACACACACACACACACACACATATATGCACATATATATATATTCTCATTTTGGTGGGGAAAAAGGAGTAAGTGAGCGAATAATGAATAACAACTAAGTAATATAAAATCCTCATTATAATAAGTATTTCTCGAGATAGGTATATCACCATGTACTTTTGCCTCTGTATAGCTTCTCAGCATTTTTTAAATTAGCCAAACCTTATGGCTCTTCTGAAGGGGGTGAGGACTGTCTTTGGAAAACTCCCGGTCTCTTCCTGATATATTTCTCTCGGCCTCCTCCCGCCTCCTGCCTTCTCGTTTCTCGCACTATTTCCCAAGCCGAGCGGGACAATTCCTCAGCCAGGCTTTCCTTCGTTTTGATCACGCTGACGGGCAATCCTCTGGCCTTCATGTCTGTAGTCGCCTCTTCCACTGTCTGGTACAACCCCGTCCCGTTGTCATAAAACACTCGAAGTTTAGCAGGATACGGAGTTTGAAATCTAATCTTATTTTGCTTTAATACTCGCTTTATTTCGGAGTATTCTTGACGTTTCTGGAGGACCGCGGGGGGGTTAATCTTGGTCGAAATATATTAATTTATCCTCTAAAAACACTCTCTTCTTACCCCAGGCTCTTCCTAGAATCTCCGCCTTGATGCTATACCGAAGGAATTTAATTATTATTGAGCGTGGCTTTCTATGCTGGGTAGGTTTCGGGACTAACGCGCGGTGGGCTCTTTCGATTTCCAGCTCCATAACCGGGGGAAGATCCAGCGCGTCCCGCAGTAACTTTCCGACAAACTCCGTCATAGACGAGCCCTCCGCTCCTTCGGGAACGTTGTAGATTCTGATATTATTCCGCCGTGATCTTCCCTCCAGGTCAAGCAGTTTACCTTCTTGGTGATGTATTATTTTTATTGTCTTGCTCAGTATCCGTTCCACGTTTTGAACGCAATCTTCCACCTTCTCAATTTGAGTCTCTACCACCGCTATTTTTTGATTAACGCTGGCGAGCTCTGCCTTAATATCACAGAGCTGCTGCTCTATTTCTTTCCGGAACTCCCTTATTTCTTTCAGGATTTCGAAGATATTCGCCGCTTCACCTGAACGAGGCCCGGCGTCCACCTCGCTCGCATGCAGTCGGGTCGGAGAGCCGCTCACTGCACTCCTCTGGACGCAGGCTCCACAGTGTCCCTTTTTTTCCATTTCGTTGCCCCATTCTTGCCCCTCTTTTCAGTTCAAATATTTTTCGAAAAATATTATATTTGACGGGTTAATGGGGCTTAATACGCGTTTTTCCGGAGGAGCTAGTGACTTAAGCTGCCATTCTCGTCGATGAAGTCACCGGAAACCAAATACACATACTCTCAATGTCTGCTTCATTTGATACACCTGTACACCTGCTCATTAATGCAAATACCTAATCAGCCAATCATGTGGCAGCAACCTAATGCATGAAAGCATGCAGACATGGTCAAGAGGTTCAGTTGTTATTCAGGTCAAATATTAGAATGGGGAGGAAATGTGACCTAAGTAACTTTGACTTTGGAATGATTGTTAGTGCTAGATGGGGTGGTTTGAGTATCTCATAAAATGCTGATCTCCTTGAATTTTCATGCACAACAGTCTCCAGAGTTTACAGAGAAGTATGTTAAAAAAAAAGCAAAAAAAAACATCTTGTGAGGGGCAGTTCTGTGGGCAAAATCATCTTATTGATGAAAGAGACCAGAGAAGAATGGACAAAGTGGTTCACACTGACAGGAAGGAGACAGTAACTCACTCCGAAATCCTGCTTATTAGTCATGCATAATATTAAGAGTAGGAAATTTAAAAACTGTACATCCAGTCAAGTCATGTTTATTGCCATTTAACTATATACATGTATATAATGTATATAATCATATAATGTATATTAAAATGAGATAACATTTCTCCAAACTAGGGTGTAAAACACAGTAGTACACATAACACACAATAAGGTATGAATGTAAGGATAAAATCCACAGTTGAATCACACATAAATAACAAACTAAAGTGCATCAATTAAATACTGTTATGTATGGAACAGATTAACCAGTGACATTTGAATATGATGCCGCAGGGAGTTCAGAAACCTAATGGCCGGAGGGAAGAAACTGTTTCCTATCTCACTGCTCTGGTCTTTATGCATCAGAGTCTCCTGCCTGATGGTAGAAAGGCAAAGAGGATGCTGGATGGATTGTGGGGTCCTTAATATTACTAAGGTCCCAGCGTACGTAGCATTCCTGATAAATGACCGAGGGTGGTAGGGAGACCCCTATGATCCTTTCAGCTGTTCCCACAGTCCTTTGTGGAAACTTCTGGTCCAATGCTCTGCTGCTCCCACACCAGATGGAGATGCAGCTTGTCAGGATGCTCTCAATGGTGCTCCTATAAAATGCAGTTAAGATGGGGGTAGGGAGCCATGCTAACCTGAATCTTCTTAGGAAGTGGAGACGCTGCTGTGACTTCTTGTTCAGAGAGGTGATGCTAGGAACCTGAAATAGAGACAGTAAATATCAGGTCAGGCAGCATCTATGGAAGGAGAAATGCCAACACTTTAGACCAGAGAACTTTTCACAGAACTGTTCTAATGAAGGATCTTCTGAGTGTTTCCAAAACTTTCTATTTTAATTCGGAGTAGTGAGCTGTGTCTTCTGGAGTCCTTGCTTTAGTTTTTTTTTAAGCTGTGAATATTGTAAATATAGTATTTGATCTGAAGGGAAATGTGGTCTTTATTCTGGTTGATTACAACGTTGAATAAACAAGGTGCTGCCTAGTCTACTGAGTATACCTGTTTCCCCAGCTTGTAGATGAAAGTGGATGAATCTTCACTCGACCCAGTCTGAAAACTTCAACGTTGTGATAGAACAACGTTCAGCCAGAAAAGTGGCTAAAGAATCCCTCCACACTGAAAAGTGGAAATGCACAGGAACTCACTCTTCCTGCTCTTGTGCAACAGTCCAGAGATCGAAGGTCGAATGGTCAAGGTACAAAAGTCAGCATGCCTGGAACTCAAAGGCCTGACAACTACAAGTCCGGGCTAGCTATCAGACATTGAAGGTTTGTGTGTGAGAATGGGTGGATTGAGGGTGAGCAAAGAGCTTGTTTTGTTGTTTCTGTTGTGTTGTTATTGTTGCTTGTCTGCTGCTGCTGAACATTGTGGCCGTTCTACATTGGCACCGGAATGTGTGTTAACATTTGCAGACTGCTCCCTGCATGCCCTTGGGCTGTGTTGGCTGCTAAAAGAAATTTTGCTGCCTGTTACATGTGATAAATGAATGGATCGGAGCCTGGATCTGACAATTATTAATGGTCTCCCTCTGGAGGTACCTTTAGCAGTCAGAGCCAAGAGGAATCATGCTGAGTTTCTTTCAGTTCAAGGCAGCCTCTCACTTGACTCTATAAAATAACACTTCACTGGGTAAACCAAATTTTACCTGAACTTGGACTTCAATAAAACAAAGGCACCAGACCTGCTCTGAAATCCCTCCTGACAGATGAATCAGAATATTGTTTAGTTTGGACTTCATACTTGTCAGAGGACAGATGTCGTAAGGTATCGTTGAGAAGGGCTGCTAATTTTATATCCATTTTACTTTTCTTAGAAAACCACAAAACTGTCAGGGTTTCCAGTGAAAGTGATGAATGTAATGATGAGGTTACAGAGGCCTGCAGTTCCAGCAGAAACACCTTTATTCCCCCCCCCCCCACATTCTCCTATTCAGGGCAGCATCATGGAGGCTGACCTACCTGATTTCTTCACATTTCCTGAGCAATATACATGTCGAGGCAGGAATAAAATACAACTTGTGTGAAGGAAGTGGAATTATATTTTCAAATTAGTGAAGATACGTTTTAAGTTGATATCTTATTCACAATGCACATACCTCCAAGAGGAACATACACTTATCGTGGTTTGAGGCTTCTGTGCCTCAGTAATGCAGTCAGCCACATTGGCTGGAGTCAGGGCTTTATGCTTTGGCTCTTGGTCGGTCACCCATGCCAAGCAGGTCAAAGGGTAGAGGCCAGACTAAGAGTGGTCCACCGATTCTCCAGGCTCAGGGGTTCAGCTCAGGGCCAACAACCCTGACTTGTAAAACAAAACTGTTCCAGAGACAGCAGTGAAGAACCTTCTACATCTGAGTCCAACGGTATTCCTGAGTCACCACCCGGTACGTGCGTGACCGACAGCAGAGAAAACCGAGAGGAAGCTCCTGACATGATGAAGGAAACCCTGAACACCGCCAGAGGTGGAAAACCTTCATTTCTGCTCTAAACACCAGTGGTGTAATGGGCAGTAAGTAAGTCACAATTCACATAAAGTAACATGGCTGCCACCACAATCAATCTGGAGAGCTGAGATGTTTTTACAAAGTTCTTCTTTACCCATATTTTCCTTATCTTCCATTTTTGTGCACAGGAAATAGAACACTAAATGCTGATTTGTAACTCATCCCAGGGCTTTTCTGCCTGTGCCCCTGGAGCCTTCCTGCCTGCATTGCTCATCAGGCAGAGAAGTTCCTCACTGCTACAGAGTGTCTGTGTTTGAACTTTGCAGGAGAGTGCTTGAGGTTGCGAACTGATTCAAGATTAGTGTATGGAGCGGACTGTAGACAGAGGAGTTGTGTGATCACTCGAGTCGAGCAAGAGGTTCTCCTTGCTGGTTCCTCGGGTGCCTAAAGAAGCTGATCTGGGATCCACATGTCCTGGTGCAGTGTAGACATGAGCAAGGGGTGGCTGTGGTTAGTGGTTGTGTCTTTTGGTCGTTCAGTCTATCCTTTTACAGTGGCCGCTTGTTTTCTGCAGCACAACGAAGGTTGCTGTCATGTGACGCAGCTCCCTCTTGAACAGATTTCCTCCAGGTGTCCCTACTGAGTGCAATGGCTTCCCAGATTTTAGATGTAATGATGAATTCCTTCAGGCTGATGTCAATGTAACCTTTGAAGTGTTTTCTTTACACACCAAGGGCTCATTGATCTTTCTGCAACTGGAAGTAAAGGATCTGTTTGGGAAGATGTGAGTTAGATATTTGGATGGCATCACCTATCCATTGGAGATGGTGTTGCTTTATCATGGTGGAGATGCTGTTCACGTTGGCCTCCTCCAGTACCCTGGTGCTTGTGTCTGTCATTCCAGCTGATCCTCAAAACCTTTCATGAGGTTCTACAGTGGGATTGTTCCAGAGTTTTCCAGTGGCCAGCTGCTGCTGGTTTATGATTCAGCTCCATATGCTAATGTAGGAAGGACTACTGCTCTATGGACCAAAAGTTTTCTTTGGACCTGTAGGTCATGGTCTTCAAAGGGTCTTCCTTAATCTCACATTGATCCATGAGCACTACTCAGGCAGTGGTTGATCGCTGAGTTGATGTCTGCTTTTGAGGAGAGAATGCAGCCAAGATAAGGAACTTGGTCCACAGATTCAAAGGTGATATTGTGAACTTTTATGAAAGGCTGGATAAATGACCGGGTGGGTGATATAGGACCTGTGTCTCTTTTTTATATTCAAAGCAGGACCCTGATCCCTATATGCCTTAGGAATGGCATTCAGGATACACTGGAGAACTTTTTCAGGGTGTGTGTGACAGGGTTGTCATCCGCATACTGAAGCTCCATGATAGTGGTGGCGCTGACCTGGTTCTTGGTCTGGATCCAGTTGAGGTTGAAAAGCCTGTTATCCATTCTATAGATGATTGGGATTCCCTGGGGCAGGTCTTGTCCAATGAGATGAAGGGCGGCAGCAATAAAGATGGCAAATAGGGTGGGTGCAATGATACAGAACTGTTTGACTCCTGTCGTCACAGTGAAGGCTTCTGATTCAGTGCCATCATTGCTCAGTATCATGGCTGTCATGAGGCTGTAGCCTCGGTGTTTCCAACTACTTGTCAGGACAGTATACACCAGAGAATTTGGCAGTCGACTGTATCAAATGCCTTTGTCAGATCAATGAAAGCCAGGTAACAGTGTTGCCTTTGTTAATGGCATTTTTCCTATAATTGGCATGCTATAAAGATCATGCCTGCAGTACCTTAAGGAGGGCAGAAACCATGCTGTGATTCAGGGGGTAGTTCTTCAGATAGTGGAAGGAGTTGGTTGACAGGGATACGTGCAAGTACTTTGCCTGTTGTTGACAGCGGGGAGCTGCTTCCGTATTTGCCACAATCTGCCTTGTCTCCCTTCTTGAATATGGTCACTATTGGAGAATCCCTGAGCTCAGAGGGCAGTTGTTCCTTTCAGAAGAAAGGCATGCAAGTGGTGCAGGAGTGCTGGTTCATCTTCCTGGAGGATCTCTGCTGTGATCCCAGCTGGACCCATGGCTTTGTTGCTTTTCATGCTCCTGGTGATATGATGGATGGACCTTGTTCACACTGGGTGAGTTCCCATGTCCTCTCTCACAGGTCTCCAAAGGATTTGGTTACTAACCTCTGGTATAGCAGTGCTGTCACAGATAAAGAATTCTTGAAAGTACTCTCACTTTTGAATGTTGATATCTTTCCAACCCTTTAGAAAGATTTTTTTTTCCTAACTTTGAGCATAGGGGGTTTAAGCCAAAGTAACTTGGGCCATAGACTGCTTTGGTGATACCGAAGAAGCTTGTCATGTCACCATGGTCAGTAGTCTCTGGATTTCCAGGGCGTTCACTCCCTCACCCTGTTACTCTCTTTTGTCCCTGTGCCTAAAGGAATCAGGGGGTATGGAGAGAAAGCAGGTACAGGGTTCTGAGTTGGATGTCCTTCTGCCAGACACAAAAGGCTTTCTTTCTCTATCTCCATGTCATTATCACCAAACCAATCCTGACGTTGTCTGGCCTGGTGCCCAAGGATGTTTTTGCAGCAATTGAGAATGGTGGATTTAAGCAGATCCCAGTGTTCTTTGATATCCTCTGTATGTTCCTGTTTGAGATTTTCCCCAAACGAGACCTGAGGGTTCTGTTGGTTCACAGTGTCAGGCAGGCTCTTGAGTTTTAGGCTTGGTCTGGTCTGCTTCTTATGAACCCTCTTTTTCATGAGTCTGACAGGCATGGTGGAGTGGGAGAAGTGGGGAGGTGCATATGATCCTGTAGGCATCAACAGTGCTAAGGTGACAGGCTCGAGAGCTTCAGGTTCCCAGCTGTGAACATCACCAACGGCATGTCTTCATCCAACCATGCAGGAAAGCTCACCAATGCCCCTACTTCTACAGGAGGCTGAAGGAGTTTGGCATGGCCTACACCAATTTTTATTGTTGCCTCATTGAAATCATCCTATCTGGAAGCATTACAGCTTGGCAACAGCTCAGCCCGTGAACAAAAGTAAGAGTAGAGAGCTGTAAACACCACTCAGCACATCAGCGATCTCAGCCTCCCCTCCATGGACCCTGTCTGAATGTCTCACTGCCTGTAAGGCAGTCAACCTGATCAAAGATCACACGCACCCCAGACATTATCACTTTGTCCTCCTCCCAGTGGACAGAAAATATAAAAGCCAGAAAGCATGAGCACCAAGATTAAGACTAGATTCTATCCCACTTTTATAAAATTGTTGAATGGTTTTCTAGTAACATAGAAACATAGAAAATAGGTGCAGAAGTAGGCCATTTGGCCCTTCGAGCCTGCACCGCCATTCAGTATGATCATGGCTGATCATCCAACTCAGAACCCTGTACCTGCTTTCTCTCCATACCCCCTGATCCCATTAGCCACAAGGGCCAGATCTAACTTCCTCTTAAATATAGCCAATGACCCGGCCTCAACTGTTTCCTGTGGCAGAGAATTCCACAGATTCACCACTCTCTGTGTGAAGAAGTTTTTCCTCATCTCGGTCCTAAAAGGCTTCCCCTTTATCCTTAAATTGTGACCCTCCGTTCTGGACTTCCCCAACATCGGAAACAATCTTCCTGCATCTAGCCTGTCCAATCCCTTTAGAATTTTATATGCTTCAATAAGATCCCCCCTCGATCTTCTAAATTCCAGTGAGTATAAGCCTAGTCAATCCAGTCTTTCTTCATATGAAAGTCCTGCCATCCCAGGAATCAATCTGGTGAACCTTCTCTGTACTCCCTCTATGGCAAGAATGTCTTTCCTCAGATTAGTGGACCAAAACTGCACACAATACTCTAGGTGCAGTCTCACCAAGGCCTTGTACAACTGCAGTAGAACCTCCCTGCTCCTGTACTCAAATCCTTTTGCTATGAATGCCAACATACCATTTGCCTTTTTCGCCACCTGCTGCACCTGCATGCCCACCTTCAATGACTGGTGTACAATGACACCCAGGTCTCGTTGCACCTTCCCTTTTCCTAATCAGCCACCGTTCAGATAATAATCTGTTTTCCTGTTCTTGAAATCAAAGTGGATAACCTCACATTTATCCACATTAAATTGCATCTGCCATGAATTTGCCCACTCACCTAACCTATCCAAGTCACCCTTCATCCTCTTAGCATCCTCCTCACAGCTAACACTGCCGCCCAGCTTCCTGTCATCTGCAAACTTGGAGATGCTGCATTTAATTCCCTCGCCTAAATCATTAATATATATTGTAAACAACTGGGATCCCAGCACTGAGCCTTGCGGTACCCCACTAGTCACTGCCTGCCATTCTGAAAAGGTCCCGTTTACTCCCACTCTTTGCTTCCTGTCTGCCAACCAATTCTCTATCCACATCAATACCATTCCCCCAATACAGTGTGTTTTAAGTTTGTACACTAATCTCCTGTGTGGGACCTTGTCAAAAGCCTTTTGAAAATCTAAATATACCACATCCACTGGCTCTCCCCTATCCATTCTACTAGTTACATTGTTATGTACCCCGTAACTGGGTGTCTTACCAGCAAAGATAGAAGAATCCGTTGGAGTCTGGTGGTACTATTTTCAAACAGTGTTTATTAGTAAAATATACAAATCAATATCAACAATGCAAATATATAGATAATACACGTTAGCAATACTAAACCTAAAAGTATGGGTATAATAATAATCAATTATTCATCTTCTCGCTCAGATACATCCTGATATTATCCGAAACACAACCTTTAAATTCCTCAATCAGAATTAACTCTCTGAAACGATGGAAATCCTCCTCCATGCTTTCTGTAGCACACCAGCGATCCAAGAGCACACCCTTTTCATAGGCAAACTCTGCATACATCTGATTCCACAGTTTCTTTAAATCTCTGAACTTTTGTCTATACACTTCAGGTACCAACTTGTAGGCCCGAAGGATAGCCTGCTTTACTTCCTCATAATCCTCAGATTCCCCCTCGGACAATGCTGCATATGCCCGTTGAGCCTTCCCTTTTAATACACTTTGTAACAATGCCACCCACTGATCTCTGGGCCACTTCTGATTCACTGCCTCCTTTTCAAAATGCAAGAAGTAACTATAAATATCTCTCTTCTCGAACGGAGGTACTAACCTAAACTCTCTACTAACATTAAACTTCTCAACTGAGCCTTCCCCTTGGTCTTTTCCCTATTGCTTTAACCTCTCCATGTCCAGCGCATGCTGCCTATCTCTCTCCCTTTCCCTTTCCTCCAACTCCTTTTGTGCCTCCAACTCAGCCTTTTCCTTCTCCCTTTGTGCCTCCCAGGCAGCTCTTTCCCGCTCCCTTTCCACCTCCAACTCCTTTAGCTGGAGCTCATACTCCCTTTTCTTCTGTTCCGCGTCCAACCTTAATTTTTCCAACTCTAACTGAACCACCCCAACAACTGGTTTCTTCTCAGGGAACAGATCCAATACCCCAGCCGAAAACACCTCCACCAATATATAGTGCTGGGCTATGGCCCTCTGTATCTCCCACTTTTTCATTGACAACTTCACCTCTGGGAGATTTAATCGTTTCGCAATATTCACCATGCCCGTCTTTGTGGCATCCTCTAGCACCTTTAAAGTCGGGCTTTCTAAAAATTTGTCTATATCCATCCTTGCTGGTTTCCCGTCTGGTTACCCACGCAACCAGATCAAATAATGGACTTATAGCCCGATTCACTGGCCCCCTAATTTGGTAATCAAATCCCCAACGAGCCCCCAATTTGTTACGTACCCCGTAACTGGATGTCTTACCAGCAAAAATAGAAGAATCCGTTGGAGTCTAGTGGTACTACTTTCAAACAGTGTTTATTAGTAAAATATACAAATTAATATCAACAATGCAAATATATAGATAATACACGTTAGCAATACTAAACCTAAAAGTGTGGGTATAATAATAATCAATAATAAACAAGCTCTATCGATGTCCAGGGGATAATGAATTGTCATATGTGAATGTAAAGTTCAGTTCAGTTCATACGTGCTGAGGTAGTTGTTGGTTCTTGTGTTTTAATCGTTGGAGAGAGAGAGAGAGAGCAAGCAAACAGTGACAGCTAGAGTCAGTCAAACCTTCCTTTACGTTCTTGATCCGTCGATGTGTTGTGGCCATTCAGGTATGACCCTTCTGTTCTTCAGCTAGACCGTTCTTCTGTGGTGGACTCGTCACCCAGGCAAGGGCAGACACACACACAAGCCCCCACCGGCCCTGCTATAAACACTGAGTTAAACTGACCGATCCTTTGTTCAGTCCCCGATACCCCACACCTTCTCATGGGTTCCAACACTCAAGCAGTGCTCACGAGTGTGTCTCCTGGTGTGTCTGAGGGGTGTCTCCCCAGACCTCACTTTTATCCCTACTCACAGGGTCTCAGGTGTCAATCAGTTTTGAATGGCTTAGTCCATCAAACCAGCCCACTCCGGCTGTCCACTGAGGAATTTTAATGAACAGAATGGTACCAAGTAAACAGCCCTCTCCAGAGCCGTGAGTCTTACAGGAGTCATAATATGGTGGAACAACAAGTCTCTCTCTCCCGGTGTTATCTCTCTCCTATCTGAAGCAAATGTTCCAGTCCCAGTATGTTTTCCCTTTGTCTCTCTTTCTCTCTCATTAGCAGCGTGGTAACAGTAACAGTTTGTGATTCTTCCGGGGGGGGGGGGGACATGGGCAACTCTGTACCCTTCTGCCCATCAGAGTTGTTCATCCTTCATAACAACATCTTCAAAAAATTCTATAAGATTCGTCAGACATGATTTTCCTTTCACAAATCCATGCTGACTTTGTCCGATGATTTCCCCTCTTTCCAAATGTGCTGTTATCACATCTTTGATAACTGACTCTAGCATTTTCCCCACCACCGACGTCAGACTAACCCGGTTTTTCTCTCCCTCCTTTTTAAAAAAGTGGGCTTACATTAGCCACTCTCCAATCCTCAGGAACTAATCCAGAATCTAAGGAGTTTTGAAAAATTATCACTAATGCATCCATTATTTCTTGGGCTACTTCCTTAAGCACTCTGGGATGCAGACCATCTGGCCCTGGGGATTTATCTGCCTTTAATCCCTTCAATTTACCTAACACCACTTCCCTACTAACATGTATTTCCCTCAGTTCCTCCATCTCACTAGACCCTCGGTCCCTTACTATTTCCGGAAGATTATTTATGTCCTCCTTAGTGAAGACAGAACCAAAGTAGTTATCCAATTGGTCTGCCATGTCTTTGTTCCCTATGATCAATTCACCTGTTTCTGACTGTAAAGGACCTACATTTGTCTTGACCAATCTTTTTCTTTTCACATATCTATAAAAGTTTTTACAGTCAGTTTTTATGTTCCCTGCCAGCTTTCTCTCATCATCTTTTTTCCCTTTCCTAATTAAGCCCTTTGTCCTCCTTTGCTGGTCTCTGAATTTCTCCCAGTCCTCAGGTGTGCTGCTTTTTTTTTGCTAATTTATATGTTTCTTCTTTGGACTTAATACTATCCCTAATTTCCCTTGTCAGCCATGGGTGCACTACCTTCCCTGGTTTATTCTTTTGCCAAATTGGGATGAACAAGATGGACTCTTAACCTCACAGTCTACCTTGCTATGACCTTGAACTTTATTGCCAACCTGCACTGCCCTGCCTCTGTAACAGTAACACTTTATTCGCCACTCCATTATTGTTTTACCTCAATGCACTGTTGTATTGGATTGATCTGTATGAACAGTACTCTAGATACATTTTTAACTGTGCCTTGGTACATGAGACAATAATGAACCTATTAACCAATTCACTTGGAACCATACATAACATATAACATAATCTAATTAGACATAGCTTTCTGGTTTTAAAGGACATACAGCGTCTCATAAATTTGAAGGGGGGAACAAATGGATCTGGTGAATTCTGATTTTCAATAACTTTCTACATTGACAATATGCTATAGTTTTAATCTCATCATTTAGCTGCCTTATTGGTTACCCTCTCTGGTTCTGGCAGTGCCTGGCTGAAGTTTATTTCTGAGACCCAAATACTGGCATCAGGAAATTTAGTACTAGCCCTTTCTATTGGTTTCTGACTCTGTTTAGTAGCTGTTTGGAGTCTCTGTGGTCTATTATTTATAATTTATTCCGAGGAAGAGGATAACCTTTGTTTTGTTTCAAGCTATGGCTATAGATTCTCAAAATACAATGTACATTCTCCAGGACAGCTGTGACATGAATAAATTTGGCACCTGGATAGCTATTCATTTGTACTTCTTTATTAGATCACTTTTTAATCCTGCGGACGTTAGAGTCACTGATAATTAGTGTAGGTTTATAGGGCTTTCATTTCTAAATTATATCAGATTTAGGTTGCCTAATTATTTGGCCATCATTATGCCTGTTGCTTCACTACTGTATATGGATTTAAAATACCAGCAAAGAATCTCAATAATATACTTCAATCAGCTCACAGAAGTATTACTTCTACCAGCTGTATTGTGCTGGGTTTCAAAGATATCAATGCCACCTGCCTATCACCAATAATGGTCAGAGTCACTTAGAACACATTTCTTCCCCATTCTGATATTTGTTCTGAACAACAACTGAACCTCTTGACCATGTCTGCATGATTTTATTCATTGAATTGCTGCCTCATGATTGGGTGATCAGATATTTGCATGAACAAAGCAGGTACACAGGTGCATCTAATAAAGTGGCCACGGAAGGGATATCATTATTACTGGGTCAAAGTCCTCAAAACTTTTTCAACAGAATCTTCTCCAGAGGGAGTATCTTCACCAGAGGGACTTCAGCGGTTCAAGAAGTTGGCTCAACACCACATTCGTAAGCACAATTAATGCTGGCATTGCTGGTCTAGATCTAGAGAAAATTAATACAACAGCTCCTCCACAGATCCAGAAAATTGAATGAAATAATTCCTTTTTGTCTCCTTGTTTACTAGATGTTCATGATCTATTCATTCATTATTTGTCCTGTCATTCATGATTAGTGCTGTCTGCACTAATTCACCTAGACCTCTTCAATATCGTCTTCCAAAAACTGCAACCCCTGTACCAGTATGAACAAGGGGAGCAGGCATATATAAACACTGCTCTCTTCAACTGTCCCTCCAACTGTTCAATCTGAAATAGATGTCAAGGGATGTCTTTATCGGAAAATTCACGGTGGCTTCAGTTAGTGTCTTGTAACACTTTCTCAAGGTTAATTAGAAAAAGGTATTAAATTCTGGACTTTCCAGCAGCACCCAGATCGCAAAAAATAATGAAAAAGAAAATAAGAAATTCCAACATCATCAGAACAACCCAGTTTGCTAGGTTCACACAACATTGTCTGTTGTATAAAACATTCACCTTCTCCGCCTCTGGCATACAGAAACTCCAGTAAATATTCCAATAATGTGGCACCTTTAGGAATTTGGTGATGGCAGATGAATAGCTTTGCTGGGCTATTGGATATTACTGATAATATCCAAACACAATGTTAATTTTAATTCAGGGTCCCTTTATAACATATGCTTCAGGCCCTGCTGTATACATGGTAACAAGCTGCGCATTTTGAACAATCCACAATTTGTCATGTTCCAGAAGAGCAAGGTATTCAAAGAACAATACAGCACAGTACAGGCCCTTCAGCCCACAATGTTGTGCCGACCTTTAAACCCTGCCTCCCATATAAACGCCCACCTTAAATTCCTCCATATACCTGTCTAGTAGTCTCTTAAATTTCACTAGTGTATCTGCCTCCACCACTGACTCAGGCAGTGCATTCCATGCACCAAGCACTCTCTGAGTAAAAAACCTTCCTCTAATATCCCCCTTGAACTTTCCACTCCTTACCTTAAAGCCATGTCCTCTTGTATTGAGCAGTGGTGCCCTGGGGAAGATGCGCTGGCTGTCCACTCTATCTATTCCTCTTAATTGCTGGTATACCTCCATCATGTCTCCTCTCATCCTCTTTTTCTCCAGAGAGTAAGGCCCTAGCTCCGTTAATCTCTGATCATAATGCATACTCTCTAAACCAGGCAGCATCCTGGTAAATCTCCTCTGTACCCTCTCCAATGCTTCCACATCCTTCCTATAGTGAGGCAACCAGAACTGGACACAGTACGCCAAGTGTGGCTTAACCAGAGTTTTACAGACCTGCATCATTACCCCATGACTCTTAAACTCTATCCCTCGACTTATGAAAGCTAACACTCCATAAGCTTTCATAACTACCCTATCTACCTGTGAGGCAACTTTCAAGGATCTGTGGACATGTACCCCCAGATCCCTCTGCTCCACCATACTACCAAGTATCCTGCCATTTACTTTGTACTCTGCCTTGGAGTTTGTCCTTCCAAAGTGTACCACCTCACACTTTTCTGGGTTGAACTTCATCTGCCACTTTTCAGCCCACGTCTGCATCCTATGAATGTCTTTCTGCAATCTTCGACAATCCTCAACAGTATCCACAACACCACCAACCTTTGTGTCATCTGTAAACTTGCCAACCCATCCTTCTAGCCCCACATTCAGGTCGTTAATAAAAATCACAAAAAGTAGAGGTCCCAGAACTGATCCTTGTGGGACAACACTAGTCACAACCCTCCAATCTGAATGTATTCCCTCCACCACAACCCTCTGATTTCTGCAGTCAAGCCAATTCTGAATCCACCTGGCCAAACTTCCCTGGATCCCATGCCTTCTGACTTTCTCAATAAGCCTACCCTGTGGTACCTTGTCAAATGCCTTACTAAAATCCATGTAGATCACATCCACTGTACTACCTTCATCTATATGCCTGGTCACCTCCTCAAAGAACTCTATCAGGCTTGTTAGACATGATCTGCCCTTCACAAAGCCTTGCTGACTGTTCCTGTTCAGACCATGATTCTCTAAATGCCCATAGATCCTATCTCTAAGAAACTTTTCCAACAGCTTTCCCATCACAGATGTAAAGCTCACTGGTCTATAATTACCCAGACTATCCCTACTACCTTTTTTGAACAAGGGGACAACATTCGCCTCCCTCCAATCCTCCGGTACCATTCCCATGGACAACGAGGACATAAAGATCCAAGCCATAGGCTCATCAATCTTTTCCCTTGCCTCATGGAGCAGCCTGGGGAATATTCCATCAGGCCCCGGGGACTTATCCATCCTAATGTATTTTAACAACTCCCACACCTCCTCTCCCTTAATATCAACATGCTCCAGAACATCAACCTCACTAATATTGTCCTCACCATCATCAAGTTCCTTTTCGTTGGTGAATATCGAAGAGAAGTATTAATTGAGAACCTCGCTCACTTCCACAGCCTCCAGGCACATCTTCCCACTTTTATCTCTAATCGGTCCTATCTTCACTTCTGTCAACCTTTTGTTCTTGACATAATTGAAGAATGCCTTGGGGTTTTCCTTTAACCTACTCGCCAAAGCCTTCTCATGTTCCCTTCTTGCTCTCAGATCCTTCTTAAGCTCCTTTCTTGCTACCCTATATTCTTCAATAGTCTCATCTGATCCTTGCTTCCTAAACCTCACATATGCTGCCTTCTTCCATCTGACTAAATTCTCCACCTCACTTGTCACCCATGGTTCCTTCACCCTACCATTCTTCATGTTCCTCACCGGGACAAATTTATCCCTAACATACTGCAAGTGATCCCTAAACATTGACCACATGTCCATAGTACATTTCCCTGCAAAAACATCATCCCAATTCACACCCGCAAGTTCTAGCCTTATAGTCTCATAATTTGCCCTTCCCCAATTAAAAATTTTCCTGTCCTCTCTGATTCTATCCTATTCCATGATAATGCTAAAGGCCAGGGAGCGGTGGTCACTGTCCCCCAGATGCTCACCCACTGAGAGATCTGGGACCTGACCCAGATCGTTACCTAATACTAGATCTAGTACGGCATTCCCCCAGTCGGTCTGTCAACATACTGTAACATGAACCCGTCCTGGACACAGTTAACAAACTCTGCCCCATCTAAACCCTTGGAACTAATCAGGTGCCAATCAATATTCAGGAAGTAAAAATCACCTATGATAACAACCCTGTTATTTTTGCACCTTTCCAAAATCTGCCTCCCAATCTGCTCCTGGGTATCTCTGCTGCTACCAGGGGGGCCTATAGAATACTCCCAATAGAGTAACTGCTCCCTTCCTGTTCCTAACTTCTACCTATACTGACTCAAAAGCAGATCCTGTTACATTACCTACCCTTTCTGTAGCTGTAATAGTATCCCTGACCAGTAATGCCACCCCTCCTCCCCTTTTCCCCCCTCTCTATCCCTTTTAAAACATTGAAATCCAGGAACATTGAGAATCCATTCCTGCCCTGGTGCCAGCCAGGTCTCTGTAATGGCCACTGCATCATAATTCCATGTATGTATCCAAGCTCTCAGTTCATCACCTTTGTTCCTGATGCTTCTTGCATTAAAGTACACACACTTTAGCCCTTCTACCTTACTACCTTTACACCCTTTATTCTTTTTCTCTTTCCTCAAAGCCTCTATATGTTAGATCTGGCTTTACTCCATGCCATGTTGGCCTGTGGCCTAGTGGATAAGGTCACTGGTTCGAGCCTTAGCTGAGGCTGTGTGTGTGTCCTTGAGCAAGGCACTTAACAACACATTGCTCTGCAGCAACACCGGAGCCAAGCTGCTTGGGTCCTAATACCCTTCCCTTGGACAACATCGGTGGCATGGAGATGGGAAGGCCTGCAGCTTGGGCAACTGCCGGTCTCTCATACAACCCTGCCCAGGCCTGTGCCCTGGAAAAATACCTTCCAAATCCATGGTCTCACGAGACTAACGGATGCCTATCTACTCCATGCACTAGACTTGCAGCTCTTGCATGACCTTTATCCTCCTCCACCTCACTGTCTGCTCTAACACTCTCTCTGGTTTCCACAAGGATGTTAGATTCAGGTTGCAACCCATCACCTCCAACTCAGGTGCAACCCGTCCCATCGGAACAGGTCCCATCTTCCCTGGAACAAGGCCCAATTGTCCAGAAACATGAAGCCCTCCCTCCTGCACCAACTCCTTAGCCACGTATTTAGCTGCATTATTTGCCTATTTCTAGCCTCACTAGTATGTGGCACTGGTAGCAATCCTGAGATTGCAACCCTGGAGGCCCTGTCCTTCAACTTTGCATCTAACTCCCTAAACTCTCTTTGCAGGAGCTCCTCCTTCTTCCTATCCACGTCATTGGTCCGTACATGGACCACAACATCTGGCTGCTCACCCTCCCCCTTGAGAATACTGAGAACTCAATCTGAGATATCGCAGACCCTGGCACCAGAGAGGCAACAGACCATTCAGCATTCTTGATCTCTTCCACAGAACCTCTTATCTGTCCCCCTAACTATTGAATCTCCTCTCACCACAGCTCTCCTCTTTTCTCTCCTTCCCTTCTGAGCTGAGGGTCCAGTCTCGGTGCCAGAGACGCAACCACTGCAACTTGTCCCTGGTAGATCATCCCCCACCAACAGTATCCAAAACAGTATACATATTATTGATGGGAAGGCCACATGGGTTCTCTGCTCATTCTGTCTAATCCCCTTCCCTCTCCTGACAGTCACCCAGCTACCTGTCTCCTGAATCTTAGGGGTGACTAGCTCCCTGTAATTCTTGTTTATTTCTGCCTCTGCCTCCCGAATGATCCAAAGTTCATCCAGCTCCAGCTCCAGTTCCAGTTCCCTAACTCAGTTTGTCAGGAGCTGCAGCTGGATGTACCTTTTATAGGTGTAGTCATCAGGGACAATTGTGCTCGCCCTGACTTCCCACGTACTGGAAATGGAGCACTCGACTGCCCTAACTGCTGCCTTCATTACTTACTCCTAAACTAATTAGATTAATTAAAGGAGCTTACCCGGCCCTACCTGAATGGGAGCAAGCTCGTCCTCAGACTCTGCTCGTCGAAGCCTCTCGAGCCAAAACCTTCCTACTCTGTCTCCCACACTACTACGTCGCCCACTACTATATTGCCCACTCCGTTAATCTGTTCACTTTTCAAACTCTCTCGCTGTCTCACGGGCCAACTTTCACGCGCTTGCGCAGTCGTGCCCCATTCAAACTGCTGAAGAAATTTCTATGAGATCCCCCCCTCATTCTCCTGAACTCCAGGGAGTACAGCCCAAGAGCTGCCAGATGTTCCTCATATGGTAACCTTTTCATTCCTGGATTCATCTTCTCTGAACCCTCTCCAATGTCTGTATATCCTTTCTAAAATAAGGAGTCCAAAATTGCACACAATACTCCAAGTTTGGTCTCACGAATGCCTTATAGAGTCTCAACATCACATCCCTGCTCTTATATTCTATACCTCTAGAAATGAATGCCAACATTGCATTTGCCTTCTTCACCACTGACTCATCCTGGAGGTTAACCTTCAGGGTATCTTGCACAAGGACTCCCAAGTCCCTTTGCATCTCTGCATTTTGAATTCTTTCCCCATCTAAACAATAGTCTGCCTGTTTATTTCTTCCACCAAAGTGCTTGATCATACACTTTCCAGCATTGTATTTAATTTGCCACTTCTTTGCCCATTCCCCTAAACTATCTAAGTCTCTCTGCAGGCTCTCTGTTTCCTCAACACTACCTGCTCCTTCACCTGTCTTTGTATCATCGGCATATTTAGCCACAAATCCATTAATCCCATAGTCCAAATCATTGACATACATCGTAAAAAGCTGCGGTCCCAACGCCTGTAGAACTCCACTGGTAACCGGCAGCCAGCCAGAATCGGATCCCTTTATTCCCACTCTCTGTTTTCTGCCGATCAGCCAATGCTCCACCCACGCTTGTAACTTCTCTGTAATTCCATGGGCTCTTATCTTGCTAAGCAGCCTCATGTGTGGCACCTTGTCAAAGCCCTTCTGAAAATCCAAGTACATTATGTCTACTACATCTCCTTTGTCTACCCTGCATGTAATTTCCTCAAAGAATTGCAGTAGGTTTGTCAGGCAGGATTTTCCTTTCAGGAAACTGTGCTGACTTTGACCTATCTTGTCATGGGCCTCCAGGTATGTGTAATCTCATCCCTAACAATCGATTCCAACAACTTCCCAACCACTGATGTCAGGCAAACAGGTCTATAATTTCCGTTCTGCTGCCTCCCACCCTTCTTATATAGCGGAGAAACATTTCCAGTTTTCCAGTGGTGTGAGTGTGGAACGAGCTACCAGTGGCTGTTGTGGTTGCAGGTTCATTTGTAACATTGTAAAAGAAAATTGGGTAGACAGACGGATAAATGAGATATGGAGGGCCGTGGTCCAGGTGCACATCAATGGGCCTTGGCAGGTCAGTTCTGCATGGACTAGATGGGTCGAAATGCCTGTTTCTGCGCTGAAGAATTCTACAAACACGAGTGAAACCTGTAACATTGCACATTTTAAACCAAGTTCTCTTCTGCGCACTTTGAACATAACACGCTGTGCAAAAGTTGATTTTGGGAGGCGTGGATATGCAACCAATAAGGCCTGATCTCACTGAATATCCCGAACTCTCACGGTTCATTCACCCGTCGGTCCTGTTTGCTGACCATGAACCCAAGTTTTACTAGTCGATCGGTAGTTATGCAACAACTGTAGATGTAGGAATGTTAATAAAGATCCCTAGTCACGGCCCGAAGGGGAGCGGTCCGCGGAACCTCCCTCCCGGAAGCGCTGCCACCTCTTACATCGCTCGAAGCGCCAAGCAGATCAGTACTGGCTCTTCGCGTTGATTTCGGGACTTAAGTTAATAAATTCGTTCCAGGTTTTCGTTTGAGATTTGATTATTATGTATTTCAGGTCGATTTCCCTTGTCGCTTTCCTCTTCGTGGTAACAGGTAGGTAAATTGGTTTTAAATATGATCAATATGTTTGCACGGAGTCACGCAGCGTTAGAGAGTAACTGTACATACTAACTGTATATTTCGGATTGTGCGCTACTGAGCGGACATGGACCGTATCTCGTTTCCAATATCCTCGACAAAATTAATTTTGGCAAAAACATAAACTTTACGTTAACTTGAATTCCACTGAAGAATGGCGAGGAAGATAGAAATGAAAACTAGGCACCGAGCAAAATAGTTGCATGATTCAGGAATTCAATTTAAATTTAAGAATATATCTCATTATTTTACTCATTAGGTCAGAAGCATTTTCATTCCGTTTCTCAGTCCCTGGTCACTATTCTTTCAGTACTCTCTACACTCGATCACTGTTGTGCGCTGGGCTGAGTCTGACCGCGGGTCCGGTTTTGGCTCAGTTTACAACTCCGTATCTTTGCGTAAAACTGCAATAGCCACCAAGGTGCACACAGCCCGAGTTCCTATACTTCCTTCCGATATAACAGTCTGACCAGTCACCATAACGCGCCTGATGCAAGGTCTCCACTGGAAACGCGTCAGTTCCTTTTCCCGACACAAAAGCGATCGACCCGCTAAGTTTGTCCAGCGGATCGTTTGTTCCAGGTTCCCGCATCTGCAATCACCGGAGTCTCTATGTGACCATTCTGCTCTGGCACGACACCAAATCCCTCACAAATTCCCTTCCCGGAGTCCCCCAAGGGCTTTGGAGCAGCTGGAAGAAACATTTTTTTAAAAATTCAACTCCTGGAAATCTGAAATGAAGAAAGGTTTTCAACCAGAAATGTTAACTTTATTTTTCCTTCCCGGGTGCTTCCTGGTCTACTGGGTGTTTCCAGCATTTTCTGTTTCATTTCAGATGGAAGAGGCTGCCGGCAGCTTTTTCTCCCCCAATTTCTTAACCAACACCACCACCCAAAGGTGCCACACCAATCACAAAAAAGGACATGGGAGCTGGTGCGTGGGATTACCAACGCTGGTACATTCCCCACCTGGGTACACGTCATTCTGACCGGGAGATACACCCTGGCCACTTCATTAGGTAACTCCTGTACCCAATAAAGTGGTCACTGAGTGAATGTCTGTGGTCTTCAGCTGCTGTAGTCCACCTACTTTAAGGTTTGACAAGTTGTGCGTTCAGAGATGCTCTACTGCACACCACTGTTGTAACACGTAGTTATTTGAGTTATTGTTGCCTTCCTGTCAGCTTGAACCAGTGTCGACATTCTCCTGTGATCTTTCTCGCTAAAAAGGCATTTTTCACACAGAACTGTCACATATGATTTTTTTTGTTGTTTTTGACACCATTCTCTGTAAACTCTATAGATTGTTATGTGTGAAAATTCCAGGAGATTGGCAGTTCCTGAAATACTCAAGTCACCCCATCCAGCACCAATAATCATTCCATGTTCAAAGCCATTTAGATCACATTTCTTATCCATTCTGATGTTTGGTCTGAAGAACAACTGATCCTCTTGACCACGTCCACATGATTTTATGTTTTGAGTTGCTGCCACATGATCGGCTGATTAGATGTTTGCATTAATCAGCAGCTGTACGGGTTTATCTAATAAAGTTGGCCACTGAGTGTTTTCTGCCATTCCTTCATGATCACTGGGTATAAATCCTGGAACCCTTCCCCTACCTTCACCTGAAGAGCAGAGGCAGTTGAAGAAAACAGCTCAGGGGATATTGGGCATGGTCTGTAGTTGAATCATAAACAAGAGAAAACCTGCCGCTGCTGGAAATCAAAGTAATACACTCCAAATGCTGGAGGAACTCAGCAGACCAGGCAGCATCTATGGAAAAGAATAAACAGTCGATACTTTGGGCCAAGACTGTTCATCAGATGGTAGTTACCTGAAACAGCTCTGTCACAATATAGAAAAAACAAATAACTTCCTTCCCCTTTTGATGTGAAAAATACTCAGAGTTTCTCGTTGTGGCTCTTCAGAAAATCAATTTCCCTGTCCAACATTTAGATCTATGGTCCGTTTTGAGAGGTAGCCTTGACCTTCAGACACAAGAGGTCATTTTAAATTGTTAAGACCTTAGGTCAAAGGAGCAGAAGTCGGCCATTCGGCCCATCGAGTCTGCTCCGCCATTTCATCATGAGCTGATCCAATCGCCCCTTTAGTCCCATTCCCCCACCTTCTCATCATAACCTTTGATGCCCTGACTACTCAGATACCTATCAATCTCTGCCTTAAATACACCCAATGACCCGGCCTCCACTGCCGCCTGTGGCAACAAATTCCACAGATTCACCACCCTCTGGCTAAAAATTTTTTTTCGCATCTCTGTTCTGAATGGGCACCCTGCAATCCTCAAGTCATATCCTCTCGTACTAGACTCTCCCACCATGGGAAACAACTTTGCCAAATCCACTCTGTCCATGCCTTTCAACATTCAAAATGTTTCTATGAGGTCCCCCCTCATTCTTCTAAACTCCAAGGAGTACAGTCCAAGAGCAGTGAAATGTTCCTCATATATTAACCCTCTCATTCTCGGAATCATTCTAGTGAATCTTCTCTGAACTCGCTCCAACGTCAGCACATCCTTTCTTAAATAAGGAGCCCAAAACTGCACACAGTATTCCAAGTGAGGTCTTACCAGTGCCTTATAGAGCCTCAACATCACATCCCTGCTCCTATACTCTATTCCTCTAGAAATGAATGCCAACATTGCATTTGCCTTCTTCACCACCGACTCAACCTGGAGGTTAACCTTAAGGATATCCTGCACAAGAACTCCCAAGTCCCGTTGCATCTCAGAACTTTGAATTCTCTCCCCATTTAAATAATAGTCTGCCCGTTTATTTCTTCTACCAAAGTGCATGACCATACATTTTCTGACATTGTAATTCATTTGCCACTACTTTGCCCATTCCCCCAATCTATCCAAGTCTCTCTGCAGACTCTCTGTTTCCTCAGCACTACTGGCCCCTCCACCTATCTTTGTATCATCAGAAAACTTAGCCACAATGCCATCTATTCCATAATCCAAATCATTGATATACAACGTAAAAAGAAGCAGCCTGAACACGGACCCCTGCGGTACACCTCTGGTAACCGGCAGCCAACCAAAATGGGATCCCTTTATTCCCACTCTCTGTTTCCTGCCAATCAACCAACGCTCTATCCAGTAAATTTCCCATAATTCCATGGGCTCTTATCTTGTTTAGCAGCCTCATGTGCGGCACCTTGTCAAAGGCCTTCTGAAAATTCAAATACACAGCATCCACTACATCTCCCTTGTCTGGCCTACTTGTAATTTCCTCAAGAAATTGCACTAGGTTTGTCAGGCAGGATTTTCCTTTAAGGAAACCATGCTGAGATCTGCCTATCTTGTCATATGCCTCCAGGTACTCCGCAACCTCATCCTTGACAATCGACTCCAACAACTTCCCAACCACCGATGTCAAGCTAACAGGTCTATGATTTCCTTTTTGCTTCATTGCCCCCTTCTTAAATAGTGGAGTGACATTTGCAATCTTCCAGTCCTCCGGAACCAGGCCAGAATCTATCGACTTTTGAAAGATCATTGCTAATGCCTCCACAATCTCCACTGCTACTTCCTTCAGAAAACCAGGGTGCATTCCGTCTGGTCCAGGAGATTTATCTACCCTTAGACTATTCAGCTTCCTGAGTACTTTCTCTGTCATAATTGTGACTGTGCATATTTCTATTCCCTGACACCCTTGAATGTCTGTTATATTGCTGAAGTCTTCCTCAGTGAAGACTGATGTAAAATACTCGTTCAGTTCCTCCGCCATCTCCTTATTTCCCATTACAATTTCTCCAGCATCATCTTCTATCAGTCCTATATCTACTCTCACCTGTCTTTTACTCTTTATATACTTGAAAAAGCTTTCAGTATCGTCTTTGATATTATTTGCTAGCTTCCTATCATAGTTAATCTTTTCCCTCTTAATGACCCTCTTAGTTTCCTTTTGTAAGCTTTTAAAAACTTCCCAATCCTCTGTCTTCCCACTAAGTTTTGCTTCCTTGTATGCCCTCTGCTTTGCTTTTACTTTGGCTTTGACTTCTCTTGTCAGCCACGGTTGCATCCTTTTTCCATTCGAAAATTTCATCTTCTTTGGAATATATCTGTCTTGCACCTTCCTCACTTCTCGCATAAACTCCAGCCACTGCTGCTCTGCCATCCTTCCTGCTAGTGTCCCTTTCCAGTCAACTTTGGCAAGTTCCTCTCTCATGCCACTGTAATTTCTTTTACTGCACTGAAATACTGACACATCGGATTTCAGCTTCTCTTTCTCAAATTTCACAGTGAACTCAATCATGTTGTGATCACTGCCTCCTAAGGGCTCCTTCACTTCCATCTCTCTAATTACCTCTGGTTCATTACACAATACCCAATCCGGTATAGACGATCCCCTAGTGGGCTCAACAACAAGCTGTTCTAAAAAGCCATCTCGTGGACATTCTACAAATTCTCTCTCTTGAGATCCAGTGCCGACCTGATTTTCCCAATCCACTCGCATGTTAAAATCCCCTACAATTATCATAACACTACCCTTCTGGCAAGCCTTTTCTATTTCCTGTTGTAATTTGTAGTCCACATAACTGCAGTTATTTGGAGACCTGTAGATAACTGCTATCAGGGTCCTTTTACCCCTGCGATTTCTTAGCTCAACCCATAAAGATTCTATACCTTCCGCTCCTATGTCAACACTTTCTAATGAGTTAATATAATTTCTTACCATTAAAGCCACGCCACCCCCTCTATCTACCTGCCTATCCTTCTGATACACCATGTATCCTTGGACGTTCAGCTCACAGAGACATGCATCCTTTAGCCACATCTCAGTGATGGCCACAATATCATACCTGCCAATCTGTAACTGTACAACAAGATCATCCACCTTATTCCTTATGCTGCGTGCATTTAAGTATAACACCTTAAGTCCAGTATTTGGTACGTTTGGCATTGATTGCACTGCAACTTCATTGCACTACAGCTCATCCCAATGGCTGCAAATTTGCTCCATTACCTGTCCTTCCTGACATCCTTACTGCTCACTACCTTAGATCTATTTCTGTTTTTTCCTCTCCTCCGCTCCATCATTCCAGTTCCCATCCCCCTGCCAAATTAGTTTAAACCCTCCCTTACAGCTCTATTAAACCTACCTGCCAGGATATTGGTCCTCCTAGGATTCAAGTAACCCATCCTTTTTGTACAGGTCACACCTGCCCCAAAAGAGGTCCCAATGATCCAGAAACTTGAATCCCTGCCCCCACACATTTATCCTCCACCTCATTTCAGTCCTACTCTCGTTTAAGAGCAAATAATTGGCTTCATCATAGAAGATGGATAGTTATGGGGCTTTTCTGACTGGAGGACTGTGCCCATTGGTGTTCTATCACTCCAGGGATCTGTTGTTTGTAATATAAATTAATAACTTGGATGAGCATGTGGATGGTCTGATCAGTAAGTTTGCAGAAAAATTGACGGAGTACTGGAGAGTAAGGCACATTGTCAAAGGGACAATGGCAGGAGTTACAGGAGATCAGCTGGAAATTTAGGCAGATAAGTGTGAGGAGATGCATTTTTGGACGTCAAATACTAGAGAAAAGTATACAATAAATGGCAAGACACTTGAGAGTATTGATGTACAGAGGGATCTTGGGGTGGATGACCATTGCTCTGTGAAAGTGGAAAGGGCAGTAAAGACAGTGTGAAGTGTGCTCACCTTCACTGGTGGGAACACCGAGCATGAACGTTGACAGGTACGTTCCAGCTGTACAAGACATTGGTTCGGCTATATTTGGAATATTTGTGTAGCTCTGGTCACCTCATTGAAAAAGGATGTAGAAGATTTGAATAGGTGCATAAGAGATTCATCAGAATGTTGTCTGGATTGTGGTGTATTATCTACAAGGAGAGGCAAGAGCATCAGATGCTGAGAGGCGACATGATAGAGGGCATGGATAGGGTAGAGAGTCATGTTCCTCCCAGGTTGGAAATGTCATAGTTTTAAGGTGACGGAAGGTTTAAGTTGCCCATGCAGAAGATTCATTTGGATTTTGCCAGACCATTCGTGGGTACAAATTTCTAGGCAGTGGTCGATGCAGCTACGAAGTGGCCAGATGTGTTTCCAATGGCCTCCACTGCAGCTTTGCACACTGTTGATGTGCTGAGAAGCCTCTTCTCAAGACTGCTGTTCCAGAATAATTAGTCAGTGACAATGGAGCACAGTTTGTTGTGGATCAGTTTTTCAGTCATTCCTGAAAATGAATGGAATAAGACATATTACACCTGCACCATACCAACCAGCTACAAATGGTTTAGTGTAAAGTTTTGTCTATAATCTCAAGAACGCTCTGTGAGCAATGTCATCAGAACACAGTACACTGAATCAAAACCTCGGTAATTCTCTCTTTGCATATCACAATGCAGCACAGTTCAAAAGCAACAACTCACCAGCTCTGCTCTCCTGGGACGTCCCTTGTGCTCACGCTTGGATTTCCTCAATCCCAGTCTCAGAAGGAGTACGCAGGATAAGCAGCGGGGACAAACTTCTAGACAATGAAGATAACATCTGATGCCATCTGGCAAGGACACATCGATCGGTTGAGGAGACCCGGTCCATTGTTACAGAAGAGAGGTGGCCAGAGCTCTCAGAACCACTTCTTACAGTCCCAGAGTCGAGTCTTACAACCACCTCAGAGGAGACAACACCTTATATTCCTTCTGGGTAGCCTGCAACTTGATGGCATGTACATTGATTCCTCAGGAAATTGCAACCCCCTCCTTCACCATTTTCCTTGCCTATTTCTCTCTTTTGCCTTATCTCCATACCTGCCCACCAGCTCCCTCTAGTGCTCCTCCCCCTTCCCCTTCTTCCATGGCCTTCATTCCTCTCCTATCAAATTCCTCCATCCTCAGCCCTTTATTTCTTTCACTACTCAGTTCCTTACTTCACCCCTCACCATCTCCCGGTTTCACCTATCACCTACCACCTTATACTTCTTCCTCCCCTCCCTCCATCATTTACACTGACTTCTCATCTTCTTTTCCCAGTCCAGATGAAGGGTCTCGGCCGGAAGTATTGACTGGTCACTCTCTTGCATAAATGCTACCCGGCCTGCTGAATTCTTTCAGCATTTTTGTGTGTGTGTTCACCGGAAACTGAAAGAGTTTCACCGCCACAAGGTTCACATGCCAAGGAGAGTGAACCTACTCCCCCCACCGTCAGGAAAAATTTTATTCCACAACAGTAAGAAATCTTTCATAATTTAAAATTTCCTCTGTTGTGGATGTCTACATGGTAGTTGTATTAGATAATATGCTGTATATTATTTTATCTATCTATATATATATAATAACCAGAGAGCAATACATTACATGTTTGAACTGAGATGCAGATACAAAGATCCAAACTGCACCCACGACTACACTAAATGTTTTCCATTTCCCTGTGTGTCTCTGGCAGATAAACTGAATGGATTTGAGGTTTTGGTCAATACAAGCCATCAAGCGGTGGAATTCGGGAAGTCCCTGGAGGTGACCTGCAGTACAACGTGTAACAGTGCATCGATAATTATGGAATATAGACCAGGGTTAAATCCCATCAGAACTCCCGGTGATAAGTGGATTACAGACCGATTACCGAGTGTCCAGAGTTGGGATCTGACATTGCCCTGTACTGTAATCTGTCCATCTGCAAAACCTACAGTGAAGGAGGACAAACGGGTGGTCCCAGTGTACAGTAAGTGAAATCTCTTGTTCTGAACACATCCCATAGCAGAGTACAACAGGATGAAAGGAAGCAAAATGGAACTATGTATCATTTCAAAATGTTACACAGAAAGATGTTGTCATGTATCAGGTGAGGTACAGAACGGCCTGCTGGGAAATGGATTTACACTTCACTCCCCCACAATGAGTTCACAGTCTGAAAGGGGTTTAGATATTGACATTGGACTGTGATAATTCTACAGAAATGGAGAAAGGAAGTTCAGAGAGTCTTAAATCAGGGAACGTATGTTGCTATTTCACAGTCCAAAGTGTTGGGCCAGTGAAGGAACTGGACTTGCTTCACCTGAAGTATGGAATGTAGCAGATGATTAACCTCGTTTATGTCTCACTATCTGGGAGACTCATTGGGTAGTCCATTTCCCCAAGATGTTTGTGGGTGGCATGGTATTGCAGTGGTTAGCACAACACTTTACATGTACAGGTGACCCAGGTTCAATTCCTGTCACTGCCTGTAAGGAGTTTGTACATTCTCCCTGTGACCATTTGGGATTCCTTTGGGTGCCTCCAACATCACAAAGACGGTACTGGTTGGTAGGCAAATTGTCCTCTGATTAAATCAGGGGACTGCTGGGCAGCCTGGCTCAAAGCAAGGCCTATTCCATGCTGGATCCGAATAAGGAAGTAAGTAAGCAAATAGTTAAGTAAATATATAAATAGAATGATTGATTACAAACTTGATTATTCTAAGCTCGCCTGACGTGTTAGTCTACTGAGGAAGCATTCTCAGAGGTAAGAGAGATCAGAAGAGAAGAGTACTTCTGTTATAAAGTGTTTACCTGGGACCGTCAATGACCTGCACTGTTGATTTTGTGATTGTTTTTATTGATCAATCTGGATCTCCAGCTTGCATATATGTGGTAACTATCATTGCATGTTTATTTGTTATTGGTCTGATCTACTACTTTTGGAAGAAAACAACCCAGCTAACAGCAGAAACCAAGCCCAACAATAATGCAAAACTCTCACTGGACATCCACAAGCATCTTCTTTAAAGAAAATTAAATCTGGAAGATAACGTACTGTCAACTACAACAATTGAGACAAGATTTAAATTGAAAACGGTAAAACAGATAAATTCCAGACCGATATTCCAATGATATTATTGAGCTGCTGAATACAGTGCTGCAACTTAATCACACTCTACCATCTCATTCCTTGAATGCTCTGCATCCAGGCCATTACACCGATTCTCACAAACATTGTGTAGTCACTTGACTGCTGGTATCAGCACTGAAAATCACCGAGCTCCCAACTTCCCCATTCACCAGCTGAACTGATCGAAAATCAAACTGAACGAAGGACTATCGACCAGAATTCATACCAGTTTTCTGTTCCACAGATACAAAGTGCTGGAGGAACACAGCAGGTCAGGAAATTAATAATTAATGGAAACAGACGCGAAACAGGAGTCAATAAAGTTTGATTACCCCCTTATCCAAAATTAGAAAATCTGAAAACTTCCGAAAACCATTTATTTATTTATTTGTTCGTTTTTGAATTCTGACATGACATTACAAATGGAAAACTCCACAAGACGCTGTGAAAGTTCCCAGGCAATGCACAGGAGTCTGTGCTTCACGGGGAGTTCTGAGAAGTGACCTCATGTGTAATGAAGGATGGAAAAACACTGCATAAAGTGAAAAATGAAGCTCTCAATCATCTCGAAAAAGTGGATTCATCAGTGTCAGTGAACACGTGCTGCTTGATAGTATGCTGATCTTGAAACAAGCAAAGATATATCATGTCAAACTGAAATTGAAGGGATTTCTGAATATTCAGTGAGGTAATTACAGAGATTTTTAAAAAGGCACAACATTATATTTTTAAAGAGTTAAAATTTTAAAGACAAAGCATCTGCAGATTTTCTTGTGTTTGACACAAGTATAATCTAGATTTGGAATCTGAATGAATTTTGTTAACATGATTCTCCTTTAACAGATCGAAATTTAAGCGTTGTTCCACCTCCTGAAGTGCTGGAAGTTAACAAACCATATCAGCTGGAGTGCACTGGCCCGAAGGTCTATCCAAAGAACAGACTCCTACTCACCTGGCTCAGAGGGAGTGAGGTTGTTCAACGTAATTCCACAGAGGACCCAGGTTTCCCGGAAGATGGTCCATTGAAGAATGTCCTGAATTTCATTGCAAGTAGTTCAGACAATGGAATGGTGTACACCTGCTTGGCAGAGTTGATCTTGGACTCTAAAACGACCACACGGATCGCAAATGCCTCTGTGACCCTGCAAGCGCACTGTGAGTTCTATTTTGAAATTGAACTGCCCCCATCACCCTTCCACATTGGTTAAGAATTGACAAAAATAAGCAATGAGTGGCCCTGTTTCAAATGCTTTCACATTTCTTGTTTTATCCGTTCAGCAAACTTGTTTATCTTGAACTGAGACTGAAAGTTTACAACTTCAGGGAATCATGCAAGTGGAAGAGATTATTTGGCTGCAGATCACTGAAACAATTCCAAACTCCTGCAAATTCGGCACTTTTACCCGATACTTCCGTGTCCCTCTTGGTGGTCAGTGCAGGTGGTGGGTAATAGACAGAGTCATAGAAAAGCACAGACCATCTTGTCTGTGTGGAACCATTTAATCTACCTCCTCCCATCAATCTGCATCAGCTGCTTAGCCCTCCATACCCCTACCAGCCAGATACCTATCGTAACTTCTTTTAAATGTTGAAATCGCGCTCACATGCACCACTTGATTGGCAGCTCATTCCACATTCCACTGACATAGCCAACTTCTGTTACCCATTTCTGATTTCCCTTACGGCACTGCTAAGCTTCCCTCGTGAACTAATGCCGTCGGTCTGGTGAAGGTGATTGTGCAAAGCTTTTGGTGACTCAGTAACCGGTGAACAACTGGAATAAACAGTATTTCCACGTCAGGGAGCAAACACCAAATGACTGTGTTGGCTTTGTTCTGCTCTTTGTGGGTGGAGCATACCCGGACAGCTTTCCACATTGTGCTCCTGTAACTCACTGAAACATTTTGTCTCGAGGTTTCCTGTCACCTGGCCAGCCTGTTAACAAAGGTCAACATAACTCTGTCCTTCGTAGGTTCCCTTTTGAGCCCCAAGTTTCCCTGTTCTGTGACAACTGGTTTTGCAACGTCACAAACTAGAGGAACACATCTCATTTTCATTTTTCAATCTTTTTATTGATTTTCAGTAAAAGAAAATACAAATCAGAGAAGTTTAGCAAACAGATAATACAAAAGACATATAAACAGCAGTAAAGAATCATATATTGTCAAAATCAGATAGATATAATATTACGCTGTTATATATACAATGTAATCAAAAAACCACAATGCCTCTTAACAAATCGTGAAAGAAAAGATAGGAAAATTTTATTTAATAAAAGAGAAAAAAAACCACTAAACTAAATTGGAACAAAAAAAAGAAAAGAAAATAAAAGAAATGAAAGATTGGGCAGTCCATTTGAGGATAAAATCAGAAGAAAAAGAAAGAGAGAAAACATCCTTCCAGTCACCTCCGAACCTTCATGGATAAGGATCTTCCCTAAAAAGAATAAAGAAAAATAAATAAATAAATAAATAAATCATATTAAAATATTGAATAAAGGGTCACCAGACTTGCTCAAAATTAAAAGATGTATCAAAAGTCTGGCTTCTAATTTTCTCCAAGCTTAGACATGACATAATGGAGGAGAGCTAATAAAAAAACAGTAGGCGGATTAGAATCTTTCCAGTATAACTAGATAGCTCTCCTAGCCTGTAAAGTTGAAAAGGCTATCACATGTTGAGCAGAAGCAGATACTCTACCTACTTCCTCTGGAATAATCCCAAAAATTGCCGTAAGTGAATTGGTTTGAACATCCACATCTATAACTTTAGATAGTATTCTAAACACATCCCTCCAAAAATTATTTAAGCCTACATAGGACCAAAACATATGAGTTAGAGTAGCCACCTCTGCATTACATCTGTCACAAATAGGGCTTCTATTAGGAAAAATATGTGCCAATTTATCTTTGGACATATGGGCCCTATGTACTGTGGTGTGCACAGATGGATGAATTATTAACTAGATAATAAACTTTACTCCATTGATCATCTGAAAGTGAATGTTGAAGTTCTATTTCCCAAATGCGTTGAACCCTATCATTAGGTAACATGCGAGCATTCATTAACTGTTAATCATTTTTGAAATGGTTTAAGCTGAAAAATAGCATAAGCCAAATTTGCAAAGTAGGCCAAGGGATAATTTGCTAGAAAGTCACGTTAAAAAATTCCTAACCTGTAAGTATTTTTAAAAATGTGTATTAGAAATGTCATATCTATCCATTAACTGTGAAAAAGGCATTAAACAATCCTGTAAAAACAAATCTGAAAAGGTTCTTATTACCTTAGTTTTCCATAGTAAAAAGCCTTATCCAGAGTTGATGGTTTGAAAAAAATTAGAATAAATATTACCAGAGAGTAAAAAATTATTTAATTCAAAAAATCCACGAAACTGAAACCAGATTTTTAAAGTATGTTTAACGATAGGGTTGAGAGCTTGTCTACCTATTCTGGAGATCAAAAAAAGAAGGGGAGCTCCTAATAAAGAAGCTAAAGAAAACCCTGTTACCAAATTTTCCTCCAAATGTAACTATGGAGGGCAATCCTGGTTATCTATATCATAAATCCAAAAAGTAATATAAGGAATATTAATTGCCCAATAATAAAATCTAAAGTTTGGTAAGACCAGTCCTCCATCTTTTTTTGATTTTTGCAATAAAAGTTTATTCACTCTAGAGCGTTTGTTATTCCAAACATAAGACAAAATCATAGAATCTATTTTATCAAAAAATGTTTTTGGACCAAAAGAGGGAACTGCTTGAAATATATATAAAAATTTTGGTAAAATAACCATTTTTATAGCATTAATTTGACCTATCAATGATATCGACATAAGCAACCATTTAGTAAGTGCTTGTTGAGTATATTCAATTAGAGGGGAGAAATTATACTTTTATAGATCTTTAATATTTTTAGTAATTTTAATACCAAGGTAAGTGAAATGGTTTTTAGCAATATTAAAAGGTATTTGATCATAATAATCAGAATAATTATTAATAGGAAATAAATCACTTTTATGTAAATTAAGTTTATATCCAGAGAAAATACTAAATTCTGTAAATATAGATAGCATAAAAGGAATAGATTTCCTAGGGTTTGAAATGTAAACTAATAAATCATCTGCATATAACAAAACCTTATGTAATTTATCCCCTCTCTTAATACCCTGCACAGAATTAGAATCCCTAAGAGCAATAGCAAGTGGTTCGAAAACCAAACTAAATAATAAAGGATTAAGAGGACAACCTTGACGGCTTCCTCTATATAATCTAAAATAAGGAAACTTTTGATTATTAGTTACATCTGCAGCCACCGGGGCATGGTAAATCAATTTAATCCAGGAAATAAATCCCGGGCCAAAATTAAACCTCTTCAAAATAAATAAGGCCACGCCGCCCTATCAAAGGCTTTCTCTGCATCCAGATATACAATACATTCAGATTCTTTGACTGAGGGGGAATAAATGATATTTAACAGTCTTCGAATATTAAAATATGAGTACCTATTTTTAATAAATCCTGTTTGATCATTTGAGATAACATTAGGCAAAGTATTTTCAAGTCAATTAGCTAGAGAGAACTTTAAATTATTAGTCTATTAAGTCTATTAGGTAGAGAGAATTTTAAAATCTACATTCAATAAAGAAATAGGACTATAGTGTAACCCCCTGGGTCGCCTCAGGCTCGTGCAGCTCGTTCTCGTCTAGGGGGAGCAGCCTTCGGCCCCGCCAAACTGGGTAATCAGCTGGTGTGGATGCTGTGTGATTTCCCCGCCTCGCCCAAAAACAGACAGTACACCATATGCGATTAAATGAGTACAATTTATAAAGGTTACTATAACTAAGTGATTAATAACGATACAGTATATCTGAAGGAAAAAAATAAAGGCGCCAAACTTATCAAAGTCCAAACCACTTCGTGCACAACCGTTGGAGCTCAATTACTGAAGTCTTCTGGCCACCATTCGATCCCCTCCGAACTCCTCGACTCGCAGCCCAGGACCATCTGAAGTGGTCAGCCAAGCACATCTAGCTTTATCTCCTCTCCTCAGAGTACCTCCTGGCCTTGGACCCCCGCTTGGGGTCCGTTCCTCGCCCAGTTTACAGCATCGCATCCTCTCTCTCTCAACCCCTCGCACCGATCTCGCCAAAAGCCCGCCAACAATAGCTCACAGACTCAGAAGAAAGAACAACATTAATCCCAATTGGTTTACAAAGGAATACAATTCTCGTTATCAGTAAATTTTAACCCAAACAAGCTTCCAGCACTCTCTCGCAACAAAGCATTCCTACTTTTAACAAAACAAAGAAGCCATTTTCGAATACATACACAGTAACAAAGAAAAAGAAGAAATCCCCTTTACAATAGGATACACATTCCAGTGGGTCTTTTCCTTTTTTCGGAATCAATGAAATTAATGCCTCATAAAAAGTGTTTGGAAGGTTGCCAGAGGATATAGAATCGGTAAACGTTTGATGAAGATGTGGTATAAGCATTTCATGAAAAGTCTTGGAAAAGTCTACTGTATAACCATCAGGTCCCGGAGCTTTCCCTAATTGCATAGAGGATGTAGCCTTGGCTATCTCCTCTTGTTTAATAGGTGCATCTAATATATCAACTTCTTGAGTTGAAATTTGAGGTATATTAAACCTTTGCAAAAATCTATTCATAGTAATAGTATTATCAGAGAATTCAGATTTATAAAGATTAGAATAGAAATCCATAAATAACTTATTAATTTCATAAGGATCTAAAGTTTCAATTCTATCTGGTCTATGAATTTTTAAAATCTGTCTTCTGACCATCCCAGCCTTAACTGTCCCACCAAAAGCTTAGCAGATTTTTCCCCATGTATATAAAATAAACTTTTGGATTTAAAAATTTGCTTTTCAATGGGAAAAGTCAGAAGCAAATCATACTGTGATTGAAGTTCGACCCTTTATTTATATAGGTCCTCAGTAGGTTTAACTGAATACGCTTTGTCTATCTCTTTAATTTTATTAATAAGCACTGACAATTCCGCTTTAGTTTTCTTTCTCAAAGCTGCTGAATATGAGATTATCTGTCCCCTAAGAAAAGATTTCAACGTGTCACATATAACCAGGTTTGACATTCCTTCAGTTGTATTAAATTCAAAAAATATAGAAATTTGCTCCTTAATAAAACTAACAAAAGCTGGATCATATAACAATACGGGATTCAGTCTCCACTGTGACATTTTCAAAAAGCTATCTGAAAGCTTCAGGGTTAACTTTAAAGGCGCGTGATCTGACGGCGCAATGATGTCATATGCACACTCAACAACGGAGTATTACAAACGTGTGTCTAAAAAAAAGTAATCACTTCAAGAATACTTATGATGAACGTGTGAGAAAAAAGATAAATCTTTATCGTTGGGGTGATTATATCTCCAGATATCAACCAGGACATATTCTAATAAAAAATAATTAATACAGGCCGTCACTTTATTAGGAAGCGATGGATTGGTTGATGACCTGTCAATCGCCGAATTTAAACAACATTTAAAGTCACCACCCATGACCAACTTATATTCATTCAAATTCAGCAACTCAGAAAAAAGTTTCTTAAAAAAAATCAGAATTATCTACAGGAGGTGCATATACACACACCTGAGCTACCTTTTGCTCACATAATAAACCAGTAACAATTAAGTATCTACCAATCGAATCAGTAATAGTATTAAAGTGTACAAAAGGGATTTTGGGGCTAAGAAAGTAGCTCTGAAGTAGCCTCTAATTTTATTATCTGACAGCGAATGGTACAAAGGTCCTTTCCAAAATTGGAAAAATCTGTCCTCACCCTGTTGCCGTATATGATTTTCTTGCACAAAAATAATACCTGCGTTAAGTGTTTGTAATTTCTTAAAAATCTTTTTACGCTTAATGGGGTGGTTCACACCGTTCCAATTCCAAGATATTATATTAATTTTATTAACATCCATGTTTAAAATTGAATTTAATATTATATAAAAGAAATGTTACGCAAGCACAGATTAAACCAAAAGACACGGACACAACCAGGAGTGACGTACTTACGAGAAAAAAAAAATCCATCAAAAGAACTGCCTGATCAAGAAAGAAACCTGCTCTACTAGCCCCCTCACCCCTCCCAAAAGGTGAGAAATCCAATGACCAATAGGCTGGCCACATGCTAAACTAATAACCCTTGACCCTATTCTCCATTTTGCAGCTACGTATATTAAGTTAAAGCAAAAATACCACGCAAAATACCTATAATAAAAAGCACAAACAAAGTTCAACCACTACAATGCTATGTCTAACAATAATAAAAAACATAATCGGCAACAGCCATCTTAAAATCAGCTGAAGTATCTTAATCACATATTCAAAAAAGAATAAATCCGAGCAAATAATATTACAAACAATGTTCTTTCTCTCGGAAAAAAAGAATAAATGAGTATATATATAACAGACCTAAAACTCTCTTAGTATTGAAACAAATAAAAGAATTTAAAAGATTTATACACGACAGGTCCTGTATGGACCATTAGAGTATAATACTATAAAAGTTCCATACAAAACAGTTATGTATATACTAATTATTAATAGGTTAAAAAAAGTTTAATCAGCCACGTCCCATACCAGAGACTAAAAAAAAAGTATAGAATAAACTTAACTCAGAAATCCATAAACATCTCATACAACAAAATACTTCAGAATTATCTATTGAGTAATCGGGTTAACTTTAAGATTTTATTCAATAGGCTGAACTTTAAGATTTTTAATGTACTCCCATCCCTCCTGGGGAGAGTAGATTCTCAGTGACTGACACTTTTCAGGAAAGATCATCAGCCTTGCTGGGTAGCAAAGGGAGGGGTATAAATCTAATTTATACATTTCCCTCATGACTTCTTGGTATTTCCTTCTTTCGGCAGAGATTTCAGGAGGATAGTCTTTGACTGTACGAATTTCTGCCGATTTAAAGATTAACTTTCACTTTTTTCTGGCTTCCTTGGTTGTATAATAATGCAGAGAAAGTACAATTGGTCGAGGATGTAATTCGGATGAACGCCGAGAAAATGGAATTCTATGGACTCTGTCAATTAAAGGGCTAGCTTCCCGGGTCTCACTAAAAAGTGAGTACTACATATCTGAGAAGAATTTTAACAGATCGCCAGCTTCAGTATTTTCAGGCAGTCCTAAAATACGCAAATTCCTCCGACGCCCTCTACTATCTAAATCAACCATTTTTTTCTTCGTTTTAGGTAGTTCCGAGGTAATTTCATTGATTTTCTTTTCCATCGAAGATATCTTCATTCCTTGATCTTTAATAGTTTGCTTGAATAGATCATGTTCATTCTCAATTCGGGTTGTAGTCTGCTGAAGTGTTTGAAGCTGAAAGTCCAGATTTTTCAGAGAATCTTGAACCGTAGAGATAGCTTTTTCAAACTTCCTGTTTGAGCCCGTCAGCTTATCAATCTTGGTTTTAAGCCACCCGAATTCCGACTTCATGTCTTGTATTGAAGAAAATATTCCTGCTGAAGTAACAAGTTGCTCCGCCTTCTTGGTTTCTTCCATTTGTTCCGTTTCAGGAAAAGTCTTGCCGCTTCTCAGTTCAATACCAGAACGACTTTTTTCGGCCATTGTAATTAAATCGTAAATCCTTCAGTCGAAGTAATAAATCATCAAAGCTAAAAGGGATCTGTCAGCGGGATATAGAGTATATAAAAAAGGGAGCCGCTAAGAATGCGACTTACTCCATACGCTGCAAAATGGCAAATCCAAGATTCTCATGTTGTCACTCATCTCAGACATGTGCCCTCGTGTTCAAAGTTCAAAGTAAATTTACTGTCAGAGTTCATACACGTCACCACATAGAACCCTGAGGTTCATTTGCCTCTGGGCATCCTCAGCAAATCCACAGAATAGTAACTAGAACAGGATCAATGAGAGATCAGAAGGCAATAAACCACAAATACAAATTGAAATAAATAGCAATAAATAACCGGAAAATGAGATAACCAAGTTCAAGGTCAATGTAGTATTCTGCACTGAGTGTATTCTGCCATTCATTCAATATCACTGGGTATGAATCCTGGAACTCGGACCCCCACCTTCACCTGAAGAGCCAAGGCAGTTCAAGAAAGCAGATCAGGGGATACTGGGCATGGTCTGTAGTTGAATCACAAAGAAGAGAAAATTTGCAGATATATTGCAGAATATTTGCAGTATAAGAACCCTGGCATCACTACCACTGGTTGCCAGTTTGTTGGTCTATTCCCATGTGATAACCTCGTTTCCTGACCGCTTAGAACTGTTAGTACTAAGTTCAGCTCCAGTTTCAAGATATTCCATGAAAACCTCATCTCCCTGTCAAGACTCGATATCAGAGCTCTGGGTCAAGATTCCTCCTGTTTGATGTTCTACATTCACACCTGCGCAAGCATCCCAACTCAATCCCCATGCCTTTGTCCTGCACTTGGGTTCTCCTCAGTCACTCCGTGTAACAGAAGGAGTACGCAGGACAAGCAGATGAGGCAAACGGTGGGCTCCTCAAACAAGGAGGCTCAATGTTTCACTCCTCGACAAGCAGTCCTGCTGAGGGACTACAGTGATGATCAAAAGAGGGTAATTGGAAATTATAGAATTGGACCATTTCTACACAATGGAGATAACATCTGATGCCATCTGGCAAGGACACATCGATCGGTTGAGGAGACCCAGTCCATTGTTACACAAGAAAGGTGGCCAGAGCTGTCAGAACAACTTCTTACAGTCCCAGAGTCGAGACTTACAACCACCACGGAGGAGACAACACATTATATTCCCTCTGGGTAGCCTGCAACCTGATGGCATGAAAGTTGATTTCTTAGGAAATTGCAACCCCCTCCTTCACCATTCTCCTTGCCTGTTTCCCTCTTTTGCCTCATCTCCGTACCTGCCTACCAGCTCCCTCTAGTGCTCCTCCTCCTTCCCCTTCTTCCATGGCCTTCATTCCTCTCGATCAAATTCCCCCTTCCTCAGCCCTTTATTTCTTTCACTACTCAGTTCCTTACTTCACCCCTCGCCATTTCCCGGTTTCACCTATCACCTACCACCTTATACTTCTTCCTCCCCTCCCTCCATCTTTTTACACTGATTCTCATCTTCTTTTCCCAGTCCAGATGAAGGGTCTCGGCCGGAAGTATTGACTGGTCACTCTTTTCCATAAATGCTGCCCAGCTTGCTGAATTCTTCCAGCATTTGTGTGTGTGTGTTCCCCGGAAACTGAAAGAGTTTCACCAACAAAAGATTCACATGCCAAGGAGAGTGAATGTACTCCCCCCTCCCTTGTCAGGAAAATGTTATTCCACAACTGTAAGAAGTCCTTCATAATTTAAAATTTCCTCTGTTGTGGATGTCTACATGATAGTTGTATTAGATAATATGCTGCATATTATTTTATTTGTATATATATATATAATACCTAGAGAGCAATACATTACATGTTTGAACTGAGATGCATTCTAGATTGAGTTGGAGTTTTTAGCTAAGCAGGGACGGGTGTAGTGGTTTGAATATTTCAGTAATATTTGTTTAAGCATTCTTTGTTTGTTTACATAATTCATTCTGGTTCTATGTAAGAAGTTTGTGAATGACACACGTCATTATGTCACTGGAACATGTGAATGCCCCATGAAAGGAAAATGAAACGGAAAACTCGGGACTCAGTCTGGTGAATCTCCTCTTCACTGCCTTCACTGTACATCCACCATCAGGTACAGAGATCAAAACTGTACCCACGAATACACTAAATGTTTTCCATTTCCCTGTGTGTCTCTGGCAGATAAACTGAATGGATTTGAAGTTTTGGTCAATACAAGCCGTCAAGCGGTGGAATTCGGGGAGTCCCTGGAAGTGACCTGCGGTACAACGTGTAACAACCCATCGATCATTGTGGAATATAGACCAGGATTAAATCCCCACAGAACTCACGGTGATAAGTGGATTACAGACCGATTTCCGAGTGTCCAGAAATGGGATTTCACAGTGCCCTGTACTGTAATCTGTGTATCTGCAGGAAAACAAGTGAAGGAGGACAAACGGGTGGTCCCAGTGTACAGTAAGTGATATCTCTTGTTCTGAACACATCCCATAGCAGAGTACAACAGGATGAAAGGAAGTAAAATGGAACTATGTATCATTTGAAAACGTTACACAGAAAAATGCTGTCGTGTATCAGGGGAGATAGAGAATGGCCTGCTGGGAAATGGATTTACACTTCACTCCCCCACAATGAGTTCACAGTCTGAAAGGGGGTTTGATATTGACATTGGACTGTGATAATTCTACAGAAATGGAGAAAGGAAGTTCAGAGAGTCTCAGATCAGGGAAGGTATGTTGCTATTTCACAGTCCAAAGTGTTGGGCCAGTGAAGGAACTGGACTTGCTTCACCTGAAGTATGGAAAGTAGCAGATGATTAACCTCGTTTATATCTGACTATCTGGGAGCTCATTGGGTAGTCCATTTCCCCAAGATGTTTGTGGGCGGCATGGTAGTGTAGTGGTTAGCTCAACACTTTACATGTACAGGTGACCCAGGTTCAATTCCCATCACTGCCTGTAAGGAGTTTGTATATTCTCCCTGTGACCATTTGGGATTCCTTTGGGTGCCTCCAACATCGCAAAGACGTACTGGTTGGTAGGCAAATTGTCCTCTGATTAAATCAGGGGACTGCTGGGCAGCCTGGCTCGAAGCAAGGCCTATTCCGTGCTGGATCCGAATAAGGAAGTAAGTAAGCAAATAGTTAAGTAAATATATAAATAGACAGATTGATTGATTACATATTTGATCATTAGAAGCTAGCCTGACGTGTTAGTCTACTGAGGAAGCATTCTCAGAGGTAAGAGTGATCAGAAGAGAAGAGTACTTCTGTTATAAAGTGTTTACCTGGGACCTTCAATGACCTGTACTATTGATTTTGTGATTGGTCTTATTGATCAATCTGGATCTCCAGCTTGGATATATGTGGTAACTATCTTTGCATGTTTGTTTGTTATTGGTCTGATCTACTAGTTTTGGAAGAACCCAACTTACAGCAGAAACCAAGCCCAACAATAATGCAGAACTCTCACTGGACATCCACAAGCATCTTCTTTAAAGAAAATTAAATCTGGAAGATAACGTACTGTCATCTACAACAATTGAGACAAAATTTAAATTGAAAATGGTAAAACAGATAAATTCCAGACCGATATTCCAACGATATTATTGAGCTGCTGAATACAGTGCTGCAACTTAATCACACTCTACCATCTCATTCCTTGAATGCTCTGCATCCGGGCCATTACACCGATTCTCACAAACATTGTGTAGTCACTGGACTGCTGGTATCAGCACTGAAAATCACCGAGCTCCCAACTTCCCCATTCACCAGCTGAACTGAACGAAGATCAAACTGAACGAAGGACTATCGACCAGAATTCATACCAGTTTTCTGTTCCACAGACACAAAGTGCTGGAAGAACACAGCAGGTCAGGAAATTAATAATTAATGGAAACAGACACGAAACAGGAGTCAATAAAGTTTGATTACCCCCTTATCCAAAATTACAAAATCTGAAAACTTCCAAAATCCAATTATTTATTTATTTATTTGTTTGTTTTTGAATGCTGACATAACATCGCAAATGGAAAACTCCACAAGACGCTGTGAAGGCTCCCAAGCAATGCACAGGTATCTGTGCTTCACGGGGAGTTCTGAGAAGTGACCTCATGTGTAATGAAGGATGGAAAAACACTGCATAAAGTGAAAAATGAAGCTCTCAATCATCTCGAAAAAGTGGATTCATCAGTGTCAGTGAACACGTGCTGCTTGATGGTATGCTGATCTTGAAACTAGCAAAGATATATCATGTCAAACTGAAATTGAAGGGATTTCTAAATATTCAGTGGGGTGATTACAGGGATTTAAGAAGAGACACAGCAGTATTTTTAAAGAGTTAAAATTTTAAAGCTAAAGCATCTGCTGATCACAAAATGGCAGAAAAACTCAATTGTTAAGTTTGCCGAGGTGGTCGTTAATGAAAATCTAACACCAGAAAAAGTTTGCAAAGGTGATTTTTTATATATCTTACATAAAACCTAAAACGAGCACAACACAAATACAGTGTACTGTAAACTTTTCATCAAGCCACGGCACCATGGGTGGAGACTGAAAGCCCGTCGTTGATTGTTATTGTTCAACAGCTGATTCAGGTATTCTCCCAATGCTGCTGTGTTACACTGCACACATTATATTAATAGTATGGAATAATTCTTAGTGTTAAGTACATATGTGTGATGAACATTTTTAAGACAAAGACTGCACTCATAAATTCAAAGTTGGAAATGTTGCCATTCCCAAGCTATCTCATTATATATTCCAAAATCCAAATTCCAAACTCCTAAACACTTGTGACCCCAAGCATTTCGGATAAGGGGTGGTCAACCAGTACTTCGTATTGTTGAGCAATTTTCCAGAGAGAAGGATATTCCGCTCACCAACATTCCTGCCTGTGCAGCAGATGAGAGAACATCAATGACAGGGAACTTGCCTGGGATTATTACTTTTACAAAAAATTCCTGTTACTAACATATTTACCATTCATTGTATAATTCACAGACAACATCTTGTCACAAAACACCTAAGTGATTGGCTGCACAAATCATTAAATGCTGTCACAGGTATCACAGTAGTAAATAACATCAAGCCTCATTCTCTCAATTCTCGACTAGTTTAAGAGCTTTGTATTGAGAATGATGAACAGTTTGAACGCTTGCTGTTACACACAGAAGTCTCATGGCTCTCAAAAGGAGCCTCCTGAGATGCTTTTATGCATTTACTGAAACCATGATAAAATGGTTTGAAGCCTTGACTGCTTCATTTAGTAATCAACTCAAGAATATTCGGCATCACATTGTTTATTTGTCAGAATGACAGTATTAGCAAAGTTCTATGAAATCGGTCTTCAATGACAAGGAAATGATATGAATCTTATCAAAGTCAAATCAGTTGTCTCAACATTTCTGTCCAAGTCACGACCTTTTCCAATTTCTGAGCCTCTGAGTTGGAAGAGAAAGGAAGAATACCAGACAATCTTCAAGCATACAGTACCCACCTGGGTGAGCTGTAAAAAGAATTGTCAGAGATTTCAGGATCTTCCGTCAATCCAAATTCCAGATTGGGAAATTAATCCATTCCTGAACACCTGAAATGAGCAATTAACTGGAAAGATGGAGGAAGAACTGATGACACTACAAAATGACTTTTAGGTGAAGCATCATATTTAGTGGACATTGTTTCAGTGCAGTTGCCTATCTTCTTTCAAAGCAATGAAGCAGACTGCAAATGACTGAACGCAGAGATCTGAGGCTCCTTCTGAGTGACATTCTGCCTGATGTTGAGAAGCTGATGTCACTGCACATTAATGGATCCCTCATGGATAGAGTTGGCAGCATCGAGTTTCTGGGAGTGCACATAATGGACTGTTTCACCTGGTCCCTCAACACCACTTATTTGGACAGGAATGTACAGCAGCATCTCCATTTCCTGAGAAGACTAGGGCAAGCAAGGCTTTCCATTTCCCACCACCCCACCCAGTCCCTCCGGCCCATGCTGACAATTTTTACAGGAACACTATTGAGAGTGTCCTGACCAGCTGCATATCTCTCCGGTACGGGAATTGCAACGCGTCTGACCACAAGTCCATACAAAGGATGTAAGGACTGCTGAAAGGAACATTAAGGTCTCTCTTCCACCCATGGGAGATATTTAACAGGAGTATCGTGTGTGCAGGGCCCTTAGCATTGTCAATGATCCCTGCCATCTGTCCAACGGTCTCTTTGATCCCCTACCATCAGACAGGAGGTACCGTAGCATTAAAACAGCGATTGTTAGGATGGGAGACAGTTTCTTCCCCCAGGCCGTATGATTACTGAACTCCCTGCCATGACCCAGGCCTCATCAGGTATGAAGCACCAGTAGCATTATACTGTTCACATTTTAACTTGTGTTGTAAATGCACCTTGTTAATTGTGGTAATATTACTTTGTGTTGTGTGTGAGTTTACTGTGTGTGTGCTGTGTTGTGCACCTTGCTCTGGAGGGATGTTGGTTTCTTTGGTGGTATATATGTGTATGGGTAAATAACTACTGTATATACAAGGGGTGATTGGTAAGTTTGTGGCCTAAGGTGGAAGGAGTCAATTTTAGAAAACCTAGCACATTTATTTTCCAACACAGTCCCCTCCTACATTTACACACTTAGTCCAGCGGTCGTGGAACATATGGATCCCTTCTTTGTAGAAGTCGATGTCTTGGACCTCCAGAAGTGGTCCACAGCAGGGGTGATTGATAAGTGCATGGCCCAAGGTAGAAGGAGATGAGTTATTAACTTCAAAATTTCTGCATAATTACTCTTAAGAGTTGAATTGCATGTGCATATAGTAAGAGCTGTATAAGACATCTTCTACCTTA